>NC_134950.1:66391377-66483877 GCF_965638725.1 Aptenodytes patagonicus
CAGAAAGGCTCCTTGGTCAGCATCTCTGCTGCATTCAAACCTGGACACCCTTGCAGGATTCCCACTCGAAGTGGAGATGACCCAGAAAAGCCCAGAAGGCTTAACGTTGGACAATGCATGCGTAAAATTTGGGGGCTTTATAACAACATGCATCTAAAATCATTACACCCCTTATTAGCAAACGATAGTGCACACATCATCAGCTAATTAAAATTGGGCCAAACTACTAATAGAGCCATAACCTGGGTCATTGATTCCCAAAGCATTTGTTCTTTTACTAAGCTAAAGGCGAACCTCTGTAGTTCAAACAAGGCAAAATCCCTGCCATACTTAGTCCATCTTTTTTAACTGCCTGAACTCACTGTTGACTAAAGCTCTTCTGAGGGCATCGAAGTGAGTTAGTTTTTACAATTTAAACAATTTTCACAAATAAAAACAGCTTTTACAATTGTGGTTATTTCTTGCCTGTTTGATTGCTCCTAAGTGAAATGTAAAAAACATTATTTATTAATATTTACAAGAAGGAGACACAGTTTCTTCTCCAAAGGATCTATATAAGCATACTCAGAAGACAAAACAATCTATTCTTCAAATGACTTTGTACAATTTATCAAAACTGAATAATTTGCCCAGGCAAGATTTGGCTACTTATCAAAAGAAGCATGGTTGTCCAGTCATTTTCCAATAAGAACAGTAACATATTGGTGTCTTTCGGAGTGTTTTGTTAAATGTGCAGTCAGCTAACACTCGAGTAAATATACAGCCACAGCTGAGGCCTTCAACTTGACATTTGCAGGTTCACAAGTCCCAGACCTGTCACACATTTCCTTTGTGACCCTGGACAAGATATTTAATCTCCCAGTCCTCCGTCTAT
Source organism: Aptenodytes patagonicus (assembly GCF_965638725.1). Lineage (NCBI taxonomy): Eukaryota > Metazoa > Chordata > Aves > Sphenisciformes > Spheniscidae > Aptenodytes > Aptenodytes patagonicus. The sequence continues at coordinate 66,392,252 of NC_134950.1, forward strand.
ATAACAGTTAATATATTAGTTGTCTTTATTGCTATAGACTGCAGAAGAAGAACAGTGTCCAATTACAAATATGTTCAGTGCTGGATATGATGGAGATGTGTTGATAGTTGAGGCCTCAGAAAGCTGCTCTAACAAAAAGCAATCAGATATTACAAACGGTGGTTTTGGCATGTAGCTTTCTGACTGTGTTTCTGTAGTCTTCTTACCCAGACCCGCCTTACATGTGAAATCTGCTAGACCCTGCAAGGCTACGAGGGCAGGTGAGGCTCGACCAAAGGTCTGTTTACCTCTCCAGAGGTCTCTGGATGTATTTGAGAACCATGCTGATTTGACCTTCCAGAAATTCATAGCTTTTGGAATAGTCCTGAAACTTTATACCTTTGACACTATAAGGCAGACTTATTAATTTGGCCCTCAACTTCCATGGAAAGTATTCAATTTGTTTGCATGGTCATATATTTACCACACCAAGACTTTGTCTCCTAGAAATACAATGCTTGCCAATGAGTTGTTTCTCATGACCTGAGAAGCTAAGCGATGTCTAATATTGATCAGTGGTTCATACATTAATGGAAATAGCTAAATTGAAAAAGATCCTCTTTATACACACTGTGGCAAATTGCATCTGTTTGACTGGAGAGGGCAACCTTTTATTGAACTGCATAGTGGTTTGCTTTTAGTTGAGTTTATTCCTTTCTACAAAGGCTTTTCCCCTTTCTGAATTGTTCTGCAAAAGAAGTGTTTTTTCTTTCTCTGCCGACTACATTCAGTACATGCCTATCTTAATAATGACTCTCAATTTACCTTCAATCATCCCCATGTTGTAGGAAAAGCCAATCTGAGTTTCCTATGTCAATGAAGTACAGTGCAATAGGGGACTAATTTATTCCTACCGATAACAGGCAGGACTCTATTACATCCTTTCCTAGACCTTTTGCCAGGGCTGAGGCTGCAGCAGGATTATCTGTACGTTTTTTCATCAGGTGATACCCACTTCTGAACTAGTGTTGCCTTCCTCAGGCCCAGGAGATGTTGCCTCACGTTGTGCCATAACCACCCCTCCTCTGGAAGAATTGTACAGATCGGAAAATGTTGCACCAGAGTCTCAGCTGGTTTCTTCCCAAGTCCAGATCTATTATCTGTGTCTGACTATTTTACATCAGCGTGCCTATATCACCTACGTCCTCGCTCCACTTCCTTCCGCTGTACTAACTGGTGTCAGTAAGCTGGTTGACAGGAAGACAAAAAGCAAGACTTATGGGACAGGGCTAAGGATAGTCCTTTATTTAGGCTGGGTGAGAAGGAGCCAGGTGAGCCTGACATTACACAATAGCCACAGGAGATTTTTCAGTTTAACAGCTTTGCTTATGAAGGGACACAACAAATGGAGTTTGTGCAAATTAAGCTTAAGGTGAGCTGATAGAGCAGTTTTATTGCTCAGGAAATGACTGCACTCTGCTTGGCATCAGTCATTGCCTCCCAATCCCATCTTTGAAAGATCCCAACATTTTATATTTATTTACCAACACAAATTACATTGGCAGCCAGACACTTCAAGCAATCTGCCTGGTCTGGTACAGCCAAGCATACAAGGTTTTAACAAAGAAAAATAAAAGATCTGTTCTTCCTATTCAGAGAGTGACAGATATAGCCTAGCCCAGGCTCTTGGTCAGCCAGCTGGCACTGAATTACATCACACTTTAAAAAAAAGAAACTCCTTATTTCATTAATACTTTCAATGGGACTAACTATTACAGAAAACAATTATTGGCAGTGTGGTATCTTTACTTCAGCTAGACTGAATCCCTTTCTATCTCTAACACATTTTTTGACACAGCACTGAAATGTGATGAACTGAAATGAAGACATGCATCTCTGTTATGGTCAAGCTGTGTTCTCCTCTTTTTGTTTTGATTCTAAATAAAAGAAGCAGCAGAGAAAAGGTCCTATTGTGGATTTGGGCAAGAATAAAGCCGCACAAGCAAGTAGAAAGATATTCTTTGTTCTATAGGGCCTCTCATTTCCATAAATTTTTCATTTGGTATATTTGGTAAACTCCCATTAACACTCATTTTCTCTGTCCTATGCAGAATTACTGCCTAGTCATCCACAGAATAAATAAATACGAAAGAATCATCGTGGTTCATAATGGAGGGGTATTTAAGAAAACAGGTAATTGTCAATTTTCAAGGACATCTGATTTGTAAAAAAGGAAAAGTATCTGGGAGCAGCATGGTGCAAGGGATTCAGCTTAGGGCAAGGACACCTTAAGCGAGTTAGTTAAAATGTTAGCTTTCAATTTCCCTATCAGTAAAATGTGTTAATGGTATGTACCAAATGAGTGCTGTGAGGGTTAGTCAAAGAGCCAGTTTCTTGCCTTTGCACTTGCTGAGTTGCCCTGTGGACATCAGCAGAACTTTTTCCCTTTAAAAGAGAGATTTGGCTCAACACACACACAGCGGCTCAAATCCACGGAGCACTAAACTTCATGCAGATCAAAATGACAGCCACTTCTCAGCATGAGATGTGAGGTTTGTTGTACATTGTCAAGCAAGGCTCATCTCACAGTCACATCTCATTACTCCCATAGCCTCTTTCTCAAAGCGCTTCATCCTCTCCAGCTAGTAGGTACTGGCTCAGTTCAAAAGGTTAACTGTTGTTTCCAAAGGATCCAGAAGAACAAGTCTTGACAAGGAAGAGCACTGCAACTCCCTGATAAATCATGCACACCACTCGGTCGTGGGAATTGCGAGGTACAAAATTAAATTGTGTTCACACTGGCCTGTGCTGACTCATAGAAATGCAATATGGGAATCATTGTTTTAATCAAGTCAGACATGTTAGGTCTTTTTGTAAAATAAAAACTAGGGCGGGTTGTACAGACTAGGAATAAATACTAAGGAAAAGAGAGTGGTCTGTGGAAATCAATCTCTTCTTTATATACTCCCAAATTATACTCATAAAGAAGAGGCCTCCAGCAGCTCTGTCAGTCACGATAAAGCTATCACTCTGAGATTTATTACAGGTTCTCTCCTTGTGTTTTCAATGGAAAACATCCTACAGGTGTGTTTGCATTACTACCGGAGATATATGAAGATTAATTACATGTCTGAGTGCTGAAATTCATTGACATATTTTCAAAGATTTAACTTGCATTCAAAGTCATGCCCTAAAAAAAGGGGGACTAGCTGGAAAAGTCAGAATGGGAATAAAATACTTTCAAGGATCAAAGAGTAATCACCATTTAACTCTTAGATGTGGGAATGTAGCCTGAGCTTTCTCCCTGGTGCATTAAGGAAGTTCTGTGCTTTGCGTTTGATCTCTTTTGACAAAATCCAAATTCTACTTTTTTCACTTTGGCTTCCCCCAGAAGATGTGTTCGTACCAAAAGCCTCATTTCCTAAACTCTTTGGGGTCCTTACCTGGGACAGCGACAGTCCCATGCTATTCAGTCTACAGAGAGCCAGAATGGGGCTTTTAGGCAAGATAACTCAATTGCAGCTGTCAATCCACAGCATTGATTAGATTATTTTCCTCTGTGAGGAAAAAGTGTGTGATGCTTAATTTCCTAGGATGGGAAATACTGTTCTTTCCCATGCCCTGGTCTCTCTCCCTCACTGACCCCTCAAGAGCAGGTAGAAACTGGAGTTCACTGTGTTGGGGAAAAGCTAGTAGAGACGAGATCTCACTTCTTCTAAAGGGCAATAAAAGCAAGCACACCCGAGTTGTTCCCGGGAACACAGAGACTGTCCCTGTCAGAAGCTGTGGAGTAAACTTGCTTGGAAAGGGGAAATGTTTAAGGCTCACTTTGCCATGGGGCTAGACACATAAAATAGTAATCAGCTTTGCTGTAAAAAAGCTGCTATGTGTTTTAAATCCACCATCTTGACAAACATCATCTAAATAAGTTGCAGCAGTCCAAATGTATTGGTCCCGTCATGAGAACTGAAGGTAGACCAAGAAAGGATTTTGATTTACTGCTTTTCAAGGTCTTAGATGAACAAATACAGAGTGGTGCTTTTTATTTATATTCTTGCAATTGATGCTAAAGTAGCACTTAGGCAATGAAGTACATAGGTTGCAATTTGAAAAGGAAAAACATAATCCCTAAACATTGTATATCTCTTTCCAAGTAAAGAAATGAAAAATCTAACCAATACAGTCCAAAGTGTCTGGATCTTATTCAGCAGAAAATCAAACTTTCTGAGAACTGAATCGGTGGTATGGTGGGGATGGCATTGCCCTGGTGAGAGAAACAAAACAGGGTCCGCTGCAAAAGCAGACACGTGTGCTTGTCTCACCACCTCCCTTCCCCTGCCTCCTCATTCCTCCTGCCAGGGTCTGAGTCTTCTTACCCACCAAGTCCTCTCAAAATTTCACAATTAAACACCCTCCCTCCCTCCAATTCAAATAATCAGTACATTTGTATCAGTGGGGAAAGACACACAAAGTCAAAGAGAGAAGAATGAAGGTCTGTGAGATAGCCCGTTCATTATGAAGGATATTTTAACACTGGTCAAAAGAAAGAAAATATGAGAGAAATGAGAAATCGTAACAAATTTTTTCTAGCTAAGCTGAGAGCTAGCAACTTTTCAGTTCCAATATTAACCTATTTTTTTTCTTTCATTCTCTTCAAAACAGCAAGATTTCAAGATTTATTTAAAAAAAAGGATGATTGACCCTTACGTGAGATGCCAGAGTAGGTTTTTCTAAGAGTATCAGCAGAAGACATTTTAACATAGGACTACACAAGACAGAAAAGTTATGAGTGAGCTTAAGGCATTTTCTGGATCATACTACATTTCAGGACCTTTATCTGTCCTAAAGTCTGTTCTTCCTGTGCAGCCACAGCTTGCTGCATTTTCACTTTTCTTGCTCCTACTACCACCTGGAACTTGCTGCTATTAGCACTACCTACTTTTTTGCCCAGGGAGCCACAGAAGAGTGACATTCTCTAAAACAGAAAGTTGTTTAATTTTTCAACTCAGCCTTTACTAATTGGGGAGTTATCTAGAGGCAACTGTAGTGGCAAAGTTTTCATATGGCAGGCTGATGGTTTCCCTTTAATGAAGAAAGTTTGAAGTCTTTAGAAAAATTGTTTAAATCCACCAGGTAAACAGAAAGGCATTTTCTGGCAGCAGCCAACCCATCAGATTTCAAATAATGACCCCAAAGCCACATCTATTAGGACAAAAATTGAACATGAAAATTGCTGATCAAGGCTTATTGTCATGGAACTACTGTCAGTATTGACAAAACTCAAAACCAAAACAGACACACAACAGTTTTGCAAGACAAGACGACAGTCATCTGGCAGCTAATCCATGAAGTCAGCAGGTAAATCCAACAGGCTAAATCTCATCACCCATTTGTGGGTTAAAATGACACGGGAAAAAATGTGAACTCTTACTGAATACAACGGGTAGGTTTTGATCCTTCAAAATGGATTAGGCAAAAATTTGGATCTTATTCAACAAATCAGCCCTCTGTGCCATTAAATCACAAGTGCACATTTTAATGTCAAAAGCCAAGTTTTTGCAAGTGTAAGAGAGTTTCTCAACTCCAACCCAGCAAATGCAAGCTTTCCCCATAATATTCCCTGCAATATTCCCTGCAAGTAATATTCCCTGCAGTAGTCCCTGTTATCAAAGGACTAGATTGGCCCTAGAGGACACAATGGATTCTTCCATCTCCAGTGTCTAGAGTTGCTTTCCTGCCAACTATATAAAATTTGCTGTGTTCATGTACAGATCTTTGGCAGGCACAGGCAACTTCTCAAAATGTATCATTCTCAAAAGAGATACATCCTTGTCCAGCTTGTTTACCTATTATCGTTATTTTAAAAAAACACATTTATATATGCTATAACTAAAAAATTAAAGAAAAATTTTTTTTTGATACGTGTTGCACAATTTTTGACAGTATTGCATTCAGCTTCACTGTTTTGCCCATGTAGTAAAATTCCTTTGTCAGTGTGGGTCTTTCACGTAGCAGAACGGAAGGAAAATGTTTGTCAAATTGGAAAATTTTATTTTAAAAACTAAACACTACCAGAGCTGCTCCAGGACAGATTGAGGATCTAGTATTGACAAACATACATGTTTATAAACCAAGACGCTGATTTAAAATCACAAGATTTTGAAAGCAATAGATATTGTGTTACTTTTCTTGTTGTGTGGGATTGAAATTTTTATGTTTCATGAAACTTTTACTTTTTCACCATCATGGGGTTTAGAAGCATCACATTTTTTAATGGCAACCAAGTTTTTCAGGTAATTTGGTTAAAACAATTAGGCCTTTAAGAAAAACATAATTTATCACAAAATGAGTGATAATGTCACAAGTATGGAAAAATCTGAAACAACATTAAAATAATTTTTTAATAATTTGTACCTCAAGCTGAAATTTGATGTTCCTTTAACATATTAAAGGGTACCTGGGTTTATAGTAATTTAGGAGTTTCTGTATTGGCAAGACAAAGCTATACTATATTCCTACACTTTTAAAATCTCTTTGGTCAGGGCAATAAAGCATAATCCAAAACTAAAAAATAATTTCTTACTGTCTACAGCAGATTGTGACTCACAAAAATTTGTGTCTTCTTCTAACTTTTTTTTTATAAAGTTGTTTTGGTTTAACCCCAGCCGGCAACTAAGCATGACACAGCTGCTTGCTCACTCCTCCCCCCGGTGGGATGGGGAAGAGAATCAGAAGGGTAAAAGTGAGAAAACTCGTGGGTTGAGATAAAGACAGGTTAATAGGTAAAGCAAAAGCTGCACATGCAAGCAAAGCAAAACAAGGAATTCATTCACTCCTTCCCACCGGCAGGCAGGTGTGCAGCCATCTCCAGGAAAGCAGGGCTCCATCACGCAGAACGGTTACTTGGGAAGACAAACGCCATCACTCCGAATATCCCCCCCCTTCCTTCTTCTTCCCCCAGCTTTATATGCTGAGCATGACGTCATATGGTGTGGAATATCCCTTTGGTCAGTTGGGGTCGTCTGTCCTGGCTGTGTCCCCTCCCAACTTCTTGTGCCCCCCCAGCCTACTCGCTGGTGGGGTGGGGTGAGAGGCAGAAACGGCCTTGACTCTGTGCAAGCACTGCTCAGCAATAACGAAAACATCCCTGTATTATCAACACTGTTTTCAGCACAAATCCAAACCACAGCCCCATACTAGCTAGTAGGAAGAAAATTAACTTTACCCCAGGCAAAACCAGCACATTCTCTACCCCTTATTCCATACCATTTATGTCATGCTCAGGTCCCACACTATCTATACATCCTCATTAACCACCATCCCCCTTCCTATCCTTTGATATAACACACAGATTTCATTCCCTTAGTCTATAGACCACCCCCATAAAATGTCTTTAAAATGTCCATAAATGTCCACTAAACATCCATTGAGTTCATTTAGTCCATGACTCGCAGAGGCGATCAGCTCTGGTGCAGGCGCGTCCCACAGCAGAGCAGCGGATCGTGGGTACAGGGGGGTTTCCTGAGCCGGGGAACCCACAGGGGAGCGCAGAGACCCAACAGGAGCCGGCAGCTCTCACCAGGGCGGCTGATGAGGCGTGGACAGGGCCAGGAGCAACGGTGGCCACCCCCCCTCCCACTAAAGGCAGCCCCAGGGAGCGCTGCCACCAGGAGGGGCAAACAGTTCGTGGTGCGTCAGCCAGGGCATGGCGTGGCAGTTTGCACAGCAGTTCGTGCAGGGAGGGCGCCTCTTGGAAGGAGGGGCATTCCACGGGCCAAGTGGGGGACTCGGCGTGCACATAACCCAGAAACTGGGCACAGGTCAAGGGCACTCATCCCACCTGACCCTCAAGGCAGAATGGTGGGCACTCGTCTGAGGGTAAAGGCCACAGCTCCAGCTGGGGGGGTCTGCACCATCTACCCCAGCGGTGGCCGATGCCTCCACGCAGACAGAGCTGCTGAAGGGAGAGGCTGCAGTGCAGAGCTCAGGCTGCAGGAAGGGCCTAGACCTCTCTCCTGCGGTAGGGACGGGCACAGACCTGCCTGCAAAAGGTGTGCCCAGGTGGAGGACCTCCTGCAGCAGGTGGCTGAGCTGCAGGAGGCGGTGAGAAGGCTGCGTAACATCAGGGAGGCAGAGAAGGAGCTAGATAGCTGGTTCCAAGCGCAGTCTGCAGTGGACCCGCAGCCCACGGCCAAACAGCCAAAAACTCCCCCACTGGCACACACAGAAGGGAGCAGGGGGGCCAATAATGCAGAAGAATGGACGGTTGCAAAGGCAAGGACCAGCAGGAGGAAGAGACTTCCCCCAAAGCCTGAGGTGCCCTTGCAGAACTGCTTCACTGCTCTGCAGGCTGAAAAGGAAAGTCCTGTCACACCAGGAGAAGCGCTGGAGCTGAGTAGGGCAGCCCGATCTGCCCCCCATATAACAACCAGCGCCACTAAGAAAAGGCGACGGGTGATAGTAGTAGGTGACTCTCTTCTGAGAGGTACGGAGGCACCCATTTGCTGACCGGACGCACTCTCTAGAGAGGTGTGCTGCTTACCAGATGCTCTCATCAGGGATGTCACTGAGAGCTACCAAGCCTCGTACAGTCCAAGCTTCATCTGGGCCCAACTTAAGTGCCTCTACGCAAACGCACATAGCATGGGGAATAAATGAGGAGTTAGAGACGTGCGCACACCTGCAGGGCTACCACCTTATTGGCATCACAGAGATGTGGTGGGATGGCTCCTATGATTGGAGTGTTGGGATGGAGGGACACAGGCTCTTTAGGAAGGACAGGCAGGGGAGATGAGGAGGGGGTGTCGTCCTCTATGTCAATGACCAGCTGGAGTGCATGGAGCTCTGCCTGGGGATGGATGAGGAGCCAACCAAGAGCTTGTGGGTCAGGATTAAAGGGAAGGCAGGGACAGGTGACGTTATGGTGGGGGTCTGCTACAGGCCACCTGACCAGGAAGACCGAGTGGATGAGGCCCTCTATAGACAGATAGGAGCAGCCTCACGCTCACAAGCCCTGGTCCTCATGGGGGACTTCAACCACCCCGACATCTATTGGAGGGACAATACATCAGGGCATAAGCAATCCGGGAGGTTCCTGGGATGCGTTGATGATAACTTCCTTCTCCAAGTGGTAGAGGAGCCAACGAGGAGAGGTGCTATGCTGGACCTTGTTCTCACCAATAAGGAGGGGCTGGTGGGGAATGTGAAGCTCAAGGGCAGCCTGGGCTGCAGAGACCACAAAATGGTGGAGTTCAAGATGCTTAGGGCACCGAGGAGGGCACACAGCCAGCTCACTACCCTGGACTTCAGGAGGGCAGACTTTGGCCTCTTCAGGGATCTGCTTGGTAGAGTGCCATGGGACAAAGCCCTGGGGGGAAGAGGGGCCCAAGAAAGCTGGGTAATATTCAAGGATCACCTCCTTCAAGCTCAGGAGCGATGCATCCCAACTAAGAGGAAGTCAGGCAAAAATGCCAGGAGGCCTGCATGGATGAACAAGGAGCTCCTGGACAAACTCAAACACAAAAAGGAAGCCTAGAGAGGGTGGAAGCAAGGACAGGTAGCCTGGGAAGGATACAGAGAAATTGTCGGAGCAGCCAGGGATCAGGTTAGGAAAGCTAAAGCCCTGATAGAATTAAATCTGGCCAGGGACATCAAGGGCGACAAAAAAAGATTCTATAGGTATGTCAGGCGTAAAAGGAAGTTGAGGGAAAATGTGGGCCCTCTCCGGAATGAAATGGGAGACCTGGTTACCTGGGACATGGAGAAGGCGGAGGTACTCAATGACTTTTTTGCCTCGGTCTTCACTGGCAAGTGCTCGAGCCTCACCGCCCAAGTCACAGAAGGCAAAGGCTGGGAGAATGAAGAGCTGCCCACTGTGGGAGAAGATCAGGTTCAAGACCATCTAAGGCACCTGAAGGTGCACGAGTCCATGGGACCCGATGAGATCCATCCCCGGCTCCTGAAGGAACTGGTGGATGAAGTTGCTAAGCCACTATCCATTGTATTTGAGAAGTCGTGGCAGTCCGGAGAAGTTCCCACTGACTGGAAAAGGGGAAACATAACCCCCATTTTTGAAAAGGGAAAAAAGGAAGACTTGGGGAACTACAGGGCAGTCAGTCTCACCCCTGTGCCTGGGGAGATGATGGAGCAGATCCTCCTGGAAGCTATGCTAAGGCACATGGAGGACAGGGAGGTGATTCGAGACAGCCAGCATGGCTTCACCAAGGGCAAGTCCTGCCTGACTAACCTAGTGGCCTTCTGTGATGGAGTGACTACCTCAGTGGACACGGGAAGGGCTACAGATGTTGTCTATCTCGACCTCTGTAAGGCCTTTGACACGGTCCCCCACAACATCCTTCTCTCTAAACTGGAGAGATACGGATTTGATGGGTGGGCTGTCCAGTGGGTGAGGAATTGGTTGGATGGTCGTATCCAGAGGGCAGTGGTCAATGGCTGAATATCCAGATGGAGATTGGTGACAAGTGGCGACTCACAGGGCTCGGTATTGGGACCGGTCCTGTTTAATATCTTCATCAATGACATAGACAGTGGGATCGAGTGCACCCTCAGCGAGTTTGCAGATGACACCAAGCTGAGTGGTGCAGTCAACACGCCAGAGGGACGGGATGCCATCCAGAGGGACTTGGACAAGCTGGAGAAGTGGGCCCATGTGACCCTCATGAGGTTTAACAAGGCCAAGTGCAAGGTCCTGCACCTGGGTCGGGGCAACCCCCAGTATCACTACAGGCTGGGGGATGAAGGGATTGAGAGCAGCCCTGCCAAGAAGGACTTGGGGGTACTGGTGGATGAAAAGCTGGACAGGAGCCAGCAATGTGCGCTCGCAGCCCAGAAGGCCAATCGTATCCTGGGCTGCATCCAAAGCAGCGTGGCCAGCAGGTGGAGGGAGGTGATTCTGCCCCTCTACTCTGCTCTGGGGAGACCCCACCTGGAGTACTGCGTCCAGCTCTGGAGCCCTCAGCACAAGAAAGACACGGACCTGTTGAGGCAGGTCCAGAAGAGGGCCACAAAAATGATGAGGGGGATGGAACACCTCTCCTGTGAAGAAAGGCTGAGAGAGTTGGGGTTGTTCAGCCTAGAGAAGAGAAGGCTTTAGGGAGACCTTATTGCAGCCTACCAGTACTTAAAGGGGGCTTCTAAAAAAGGTGGGGACAAACTTTTTAGCAGGGCCTGTTGTGACAGGACAAGGGGGAATGGCTTGAAACTAAAGGGGGGTAGATGTAGGCTAGATATAAGGAAGAAATTTTTTACGCTGCGGGTGGTGAAACACTGGCACAGGTTGCCCAGAGAGGTGGTGGATGCCCCATCCCTGGAAACATTGAAGGTCAGGTTGGACGGGGCTCTGAGCAACCTGATCTAGTTGAAGATGTCCCTTCCCACAGCAGGGGGGTTGGACTAGATGACCTTTAGAGGTCCCTTCCAACCCAAACTATTCTATGATTCTATGACTTTGGGCTCCATCTGTTATGGTGGTCACTCAGGACAGGAGAGGTGGTGTGTTGCGTGGAGTTACTGGGCATCAAAGCCAGCTCAGGTCACGTCACTGCTTCTTGTAAGGCTTGTCCTCCATCGGTTCAGGTCGTTTCTGCTATAGTAATTCCTATAACATGCAACTCAAATCCAGGGTTACAACAGTTTAAAGGTATTTCCGTTACAATCTCCACCCCTGGTCCCTTTGAACCAGAGCATCGGGTTTAACATTGCAATGAACTCCTCCCCTTGCCCCTGCTCCGGCTCGGACTTATCCACAGACTGCAGTCCCTTGGGGGTGTACCTGCTCAAAGTGGAGCCTTATCTGTGAACCACAGTCTCTCCAGGGGTATACCTGCTGCGGCATAGACTTGTCCACAGCCACAGTTGCTTTGTGGTGCACCTGTTCCAGCGTGACCTTATCCATGGGCAACCATGCCTTCAGAGATATACCTGCTCCAGAGTGGCCTTACCCACAGCCACAGTCCCTTCAGAAGTAAACCTGCTCCAACATGGCCTTACCCATGGCTGCAGTCCCTCCAGGGGTGTACCTGCTCTATTGTGGCCTCATCAATGGCCACACGCTTTGAGGTGCTCCAGCATGACCTCATTCACAGCCACTGATACCTCAGGGTGTACCTGCTGCAGCATGGACTTATTCACAGCCACAGATGCTTTGAGGTGCACCCTCTCCACCATGGACTTTTCCTTGGGCCGCAATCCCTTCAGAGGTATATCTGCTGTGGCACAGACATAACGACAGCCACAGATTCTTTGAGAGGTATCTGCTCTGGCATGGACTTATCCATGGCCGCAGACGCTCCGGGGTGCTCTGCTCCCACGTGGACTCATCCACAGGTCACAGTCCCTTCGACTCGAGTTCACACTGGAGTTCCAGCCCGTCCAGTACAGCAGCACAGAAACAGCAGCGATGCCCTGGCCATCTGCCAGCCCAGGCGCGTGGCCATCGCTGTTATCAAAATGTTCGCAGGCACAGCACAGTAAGATGATCAGCAGTACAGCAGTACAGCAAGCAGCAAAAGCAAAAAGCAGCCACTGACGAGCACTGGACTCTAATATACAGAAAGGCAAGCAAGCCCCATGGCAAGCACAGGAGTGTGTCAGTTAATAGCTAAACAGCAATAACAGCTATAAATTCGATCTAGCACGTTCCAATCAAACCTGTCATTATCTTGAACCCTTTGAGTCCCACGTTGGGTGCCAAAAAGGACTGTCACGGTTTAATGCCAGCCAGCAACTGAGCACCACACAGCCGCTCGCTCACTCCCCGCCCCGGTGGGATGGGAGAGAAAATCAGAAGAGTAAAGGTGAGAAAACTCATGGGTTGAGATAAAGACAGGTTAATAGGTAAAGCAAAAGCTGCACATGCAAGAAAAGCAAAACAAGGAATTCATTCACTCCTTCCCACCGGCAGGCAGGTGTGCAGCCACCTCCAGGAAAGCAGGGCTCCATCATGCAGAACGGTTACTTGGGAAGACAAACGCCATCACTCCGAACGTCCCCCCCTTCCTTCTTCTTCCCCCAGCCTTATATGCTGAGCATGACGTCATATGGTGTGGAATATCCCTTTGGTCAGTTGGGGTCAGCTGTCCTGGCTGTGTCCCCTCCCAACTTCTTGTGCCCCCCCAGCCTACTCGCTGGTGGGGTGGGGTAAGAGGCAGAAACGGCCTTGACTCTGTGCAAGCACTGCTCAGCAATAACGAAAACATCCCTGTATTATCAACACTGTTTTCGGCACAAATCCAAACCACAGCCCCATACTAGCTACCGTGAAGAAAATTAACTCTGTCCCAGCCAAAACCAGCACGTCAGTAAAGAGACAAGCTGGACATTAGGAATGAATTTTGAATTCTCTTTAAGATCACAGGAGGTCTACCAGAGAGACTTGCAAGTATCCAAGAATTCACTGCAAACACAGTACAACCTCCTTGTACACAAAATGAAATCATATTAACCAAAGAGATGAAAATGATGAAATCGTGAAATAATTTCAAATTTTGTAAGAGAGTTAGGTTTATTGCAGTGTGGAATATGTCACTGACTTTGTTTACAGGTAATCAAAATTGTTCCTTTCTCTGAAAATCTAAAAATATGTGATAAATGTTCACCTTTGGAGAGCTTGGAAGCAAAAATCTCATGCTTCATTGATTATAAAGGAAATTATTTCCCAAACATGTTTACGTCATAAACTAAGTAAAAATTTAAGTTAAATTCATTTTTTCTGGAAGGAGAGCAGTGACAATAATAGGAAAATCTTCAATGCTTTGGAGTTTAAGCCAAGAATTCCAGATGCACTTAACACATCCTATCAAACAACATCTAAATACTGCTGGTCAAGAGTCAAAACTCGGCATTTTCTGATAACAGAATCTTACTTCCTAGCAAGATAAAGCCAATTGCCTTTGCTTCCTAGTGATATTAAAATAAAAAGTCACCTGATCTCACATACCTTCATCAAACAACGCTTCCTCTGAATTTTTAATTTCAGTGGAAGTTTTCCTGAATAAGAATTGCAGCATCAAACCAATAGATATGAAACACTTGCCCTGTCTATTTCCTGTAGCAAACAAACAGTTGCATCTTGTCTAATGCTTAGATTGTAACCCTTAAGGAGAAAGGTTGTCACTCTGTTACATGTTTATAAACTACCTCCCTTAATATAATTCAGGACTTAAGATGCTACCACGATAGTTACATCATTTTTCATCTATGTATATTTTCTCTTCCAATCTGGGGAAATGCAGAAAATACACAAAAATGTATACCAAATTCATATTAATTTGAATTCAAAGTGGATTTTACATTCCATTTAGCCCATCACTAATCAATTTTATATTGTGCATAAAGGAAACACACAAATAAAAAACATAAGGGATAATCTGTAAAACATATCTGAGATTTTTTTTTCCTAAAATTCCACTTCTTTACTTGGGGGTTGATATTGCTAGGAAGAAACTAAACACAAATAAATGATCGTCTTAATATTTGAATTGCAATCTAGAGGTGGGGAAAATATTTGGAGATATGCTTTGGACAAGCACAGTCTCTGCATAATTTCAGTTATTTCTTGACCCTATAAATGAAGTATAAAGTATAAAAGCCCTTGCGGTATAGATGTTCTGGAACTTTTTTGTATGCATAGGGGTCTGCCTTCCTGGCCAAGCCAAGACTGTGGCATACTTTTTTTAAAGGTTTTAAGCCTAATCACAAACTTATACTATTTGCGTTTCATAAAGTTTGCTGCCTTCTTTCACTTTCTTTAGCATAAGTATACAGCACCATTTATAAAAGTAAACACATTTTAAAAGTCCTTTCAAAAAATAGCATCCATCTCATAATATTTCTTCCTCTCATGAGTCCAAGAGGGTAGAAAGAATCTAAAGTGTTCGTGATGTCACATAATGAAACCGTTATAACACATGTAGAAACTACGACAAGTAGGCAATGTGAAAACGTATACACAGCAGGACATACCGCAGCCAGGTAATATTACTGAGTCATTGGGAAATGTTTGTTTCAAGCACTTGGAAACTGTTGTTGCATATAACAGCATCACTGGTTTTAAAGTCACAGGCAGATGCACTATCAAAATAATTTTAAGATTTCTGTCTCCTGAAGGAATCATGTCATTAAGGCTGAGTCGGTAGCTGCCAATTCAAGCATGGTTGATGATGTTCTCAGGTCGTAAAGGGTTCATATGTCTACACTGGTGAACTGTCAGAACACTTCTTGATATCAGTGTGGCCTCTCCCAAGTAGCCAGAATCTCTCTTAGCCTTTTCCAAGCATGGTTTGCTCTCCAAGGACCTTGTGGCATAGTTCACATGCAGGAACCTAGTTTTGGAGGCTCACTGGTAGACAGTTCACTAACAGTCACTGAGGCTGTGGGAGCCAGCCTCCATGCCAAAGAATGTTCCTAAACGTGTACAATTTACCAGACTAAACATAATCGATTCACTCTAGACCAGAAAGTAATTTTGTTTCAGTAATATTTCTAATGTTGACCTGGACCCTAGCAGTTTTGGATGTTATGGACACAAGTCCAACTCCTCATAACTTGTGCAACACAGCCATGGGCAAATCATGCCCACGAGGAAAGGCGCGGTAGCCTCTTTGCAGAGAGTTGAAAGCAAAAATGCCATGACAATTGTCCCTCTTTCACACTTTCTTGCTCCAGTTATTTCTGGCCTTCGCAAGCACTCGGGACAGCCCAAAGGTTCAATTACACAGCAGGACCAAAGCAACTCAAAGATTGGAACAGTTCACAGCATTTAACATGTTTTGTACCTGCTTGCAGAGTTACTGTAGCTCCTGTGGATCCATTCCAACCCCACAGAGTCTTGGAGTTTCAAAGCCATGGATTCTGCATCAAGGTAATCGATCAAAATTAAAAAAAAGTAATAGCAATAATTTAAAAATTGACATGAAAATTGTAGTACTTTTTATATATCTTCACACAATAGGGCTGGCACTAGTACAGTGTGACTAAAACTTTGACATATATACCAACACTTTTCAAATGAGTGATGCAGGACAAACTCCTGTTATCTGAGGATTTTAATGTTTTCATTTGGATCTTATATGTTTCCATGTTAAGCACTGACAATCATTTTAGCTACAAATGTAGACTTGGTCATGGAGATCTGGAGGAGGAAGGTTTCTGAGCCTGGTCTTAGTCGAGGTTTCAGTGGGGTGACATCACTTTATATCAGGTGAGGATCTTGACTAACAGTTTAAAAGGATGGTATAAAATAAGAAAGAGAAGAAAGCAAAATGATAGTCAAGGTTACATGAACTCTTGCTACTATTCTTCTGTTAATGAATAGTAGAGAATGCTTTTCTTAATGGTGAGGTAACTTGTGACTAGCCTGAATTTTGCAGATGAAGTAAGTATTACTCTTGGTATGCAATAAAGAAACTTGCTGATAGTAGTAGTATGAAAGGAGAAGCAGCAGGAAAGGAAAGAAATTGCATAATTTGTAGGGATTCAAAACATACATCAGGGTTTAATATCTGAAACTGCAGTGCAGTGCAGATGCAGCATTTAAAATTTAAACAAATACTTCAGAGGTTTCTAGATATGTTACGGTCTGTAGTTACTTTGCACACATTTTTACATGCTCTCAAAGAGTAAAAAAAAGTTATTAAAAACCCCAAAACTTCACATAAACAGAACCCAACTGCTTCATCACTCATCTCTGCAGCAGTGGCATATTTCCCTTCAGTGTTTCAAAGCCATAGGAACAAGGGAGTACCTCTTGGTAACTCCACGAGGCAGTGTATTTTATGGGTCAGCAATGTAGAATGTATATCTAAACATCCTGTTTCAGACACAATCAGAGATGCTGGCAGTGCCCAGCGTCTAGCTCTATCACAAGGAAGGAGAAGGATTCTCATTTTCTGCCCTCTTCTGATGTGAAGTACAAATTGCCCACGCTGTTCAACATGATAAACCATGATTTTTTTTTTTTTTAATTATTGCAACTGTGTGTGTGTGTGTGTGTGTGTTTATCTACACCTATCGGTATCAGTCAGGGAATCTGAAATTGCTGTGATGAGAGTATTTAGAGACTGATAAACCAACTTTAAAATAAAACTTTAGTAGACTGACATTCATTAATGACAGTTTGTGCCAATGGTTAGTCCTCACACATTATCACCACATAGCTTTACATACACAAAACTATTAGTCCAGTATATCCTGAATTAGCTGTGAGTATGCAATGCCATGGAGCTGATGCACCAGTGGTTGCAGTACTCTGTGGCTGATGGTTGAAGAGGTCAAGGTGATAAGGCTTGAGAGCCCCTTTATGGGCAAAGTTCCTCTGGATGTCTGATGCTCTTTGCAGCTTACTCCTCTCCCAAAAAGGGATCCCGTCTGCTCCCAATGCTGCTTATCTTGTTTTTGGCTTTGCTTGTGTATTCAGTAGGATATCCTGCCTATATGCTATCCCTTGCGCTTATCTTGTTCTTTGTCCTTTATCTTGCAAATTCTTTTACTTGGGTTGCTGTTTATATGTTTTCCCACACTTCCTACTTGTAACTACACAAGTTTTTGTTTACTCTTTGGTGGACACATTGTTCCCATACTTAAGTGAAATACACATTGTGTTTGGCTATGCCATGACAGTGTTAAATATATGTATGTGTTGTTGGATATGCTATTTTAGTATGCTTCTAGCTGGGTTCAAGGCAAGCAAATATTAATTCAATCCTATGACTATACTATAATGTGTATCCTAACCCTAACTATCACAATAATTTATGGGTGTCACGGCCTCTGGTTTGGCTACAATGCCTACAGTTGCCAGTTGGTATGGTGGTGACCTCAGGTAAACCATTCTCTGTGGCAGAAATAAACAACCAAAGAGCTGTTCATTAGACAGCTAGAAGAACGGAATAATTAGTACACCTCAGTAGCATGCTTTAAAATGAAATTATTACACTTGTAACACCATTTTCTTTAGTCAGTACAGTGTCACTGTAGTGGTGGTCTGCACATTTGCTGAAATAAAATCTGTTTCAGAGCAGCAAAATAGAGATTATGTAAAGATGACATTATACAGGGATTCACTAGTCATAAAATGAAGTTATTCTCCCTTGTGCTGCAGAAGCTGTTAAATTAAAGAATACTAGTTAGTATCTTTGATGTAGAAAAGAAAGCAAGAGAGAAGAGAAGGATAAGTGTTATCATCTGCCTGTCTAAGGGAGAAGCAGAAATAACAGATGCAGGAATAGACTGATTTTGACTTGACTTAAACACTTTTTTCAGCCTTAATGAAATTATTTTCTAGCCCTGATGTGCAATGGAGCTAGCAGCAGAGGCTCTCTGCCTTGATACAGACCAACAAGTGAGAAATGACATGCAAGTATGTTTAGAAAGCCTGACATGACAGCTGGTTACATAGTCTCTCTACTCCACAGATGTACTACTGCACTGGGGAAGAAAAGGCATCAGTCATACTCTTCAGCCAGAAGGCAGAGGAGGATCATTTCAGGAAAAGTTTTCACAGCTTCTGTGAAAAAAATGGAAGCCATGCCAAGAAAAATAGGATGCTGAGAAAAGCCCAGAAGACCCTTTCTGTGAAGAAAGTTCACCTCTGGGGTTACTGACGGTGCTTGCTGAGGGAAGCCTTGCAGGAGCTGTGCTGGGGAGCCAGGGCCACCCCAGCCCACGGACCGAGCGGGCCAGGTCATCCACAGTGCCCTTCAGCTAGGGCAGGCAATCAGCGATGCTCAGTAATCTCATTATCATTTCTCTCTTCTCCGGTTAAATAAACTCTCCGTAATCAGCGACACAGACAGAAGACGTGTATCAGTAGCAGGAAGCCAGGTAGGGTGAGGGGGATGTCGGGTGGGGGGTGGTGAAGGCATGTGCAGAAGCACAGCGGGGCAGCTGTAGCCCTCCCATCTGCCTTATGTACGGCAGCGAGTCTCTGAGACCTCCATTCCCCAAAAACCCCTTGCTGCAGGGACTTGTGGTGCACGCCAACTCATGAAGGTCCAAGATTCCTATTACTCACAAGTAGTGAAATGACAGAAGGTAAATTTGTCCCCGGTACCGGCACCTGCCAAAGGGTGAATGAACACTGCATGTGTCCTTGGGCCGCCTTAAAAGGCTGCTACTGACAGTGGTAGGAATTACTGACCTACCTCCAGTATAAACTTGGCCTTCGTGGAAGGAGGGATGTGTAATGCATACTTTCTGACTGCTCTATCAGTGATCTCAGTCCTGACCCAATAGGTCTAGTCTGAAATTAGTGGGCTTCTAATTGCTTTTTAATTTAAAGCAATTACAAAAGGGGGCACTACCAAATGTCATTTATACTTGTGGGATCACACATGGCATTTAACTGGGAAAAGAACATTGGGCAATTTTTTTCTTTAGAAATCTTATTCTACCCACAGCAAATGCTGGAATACCTAAAAATCAGAATTTATATGGCAAGACGTATGGGCGTTTTTATCAACAGATGTTTATTTTGTTTAGAATATTGAAGTGAAAAACAGACTCAACCATTTAGACTGGCCTGAAACTTATGATTCATGCTCTTAGCTTTGTGGCATTGTTCTTTATTGTTTTAGCCACTTAAGAAGAGACGATTGTTAAAGGTTAACTGAGCCAAAGAGGCATCTAGAAAGAAAATAAATTCCTGATGCCCCTTTATCTTCCTTCAAAATTTACAGCAGTGTGGAACATGACCTTGAGAAGTCATGTTAACTGACACAATGATGACCATGGGCTTGCGGTCATTGTAGACAGAGATAAGTTGTGTCCAGCAACAACTCTGCAGATTATGAGTCAGTTCTCACTAGAGTAAGGTTTTTCCATGATTGAAAAAACACTTTGTCCCTGCCTAGACACACTGTGTAGTCACGGTCATCGTTGCATTAGTTAACGTGACTTCTCAAGGACATGTTTTAACTTGTCATGCTGTTCCAGTGAAGTCAAGCCCACTGAGAGGGACATCAAGAGGGTATTAGCAAAGTATGGGGCCAGCTCCATCAAAAAGGACAGATTCTCCTGCAGCAGTTCATAATAGAGAAGTGACATCTCTGCATTGCCACTTCAAGCCCACAGTGCTATCTGAAGTGACATCTTCATGTTGCAGCATGAAGCCTGTAGCGTTATGTGGAGTGACATCTCCACAGAACTGACTGAAGCCCATGCTAATTGCAGCTCGGTCTCGGGAAAAGAGTTTTGCAAAAACATTACTGAAAACCCTCTGAGGAGGGCAGGCACCAGCTAGCAATGCTGAGCCCCAAGTACCAGAAAGTGGTTAGTCCTGTTAACAAAAAAAATAACGTGGCATTTTTCCCCTGAGTTATAAGAACAGATCACCTTTGATAACAAGAATTCATTGCTCTGTTTCTCTGAAAAGAGAAAAGGCGCTTCATTTTTCCGCTTGCAAATATGTCGGGGAGAAAGTAAATGTCTTCCCTGCACTTAAAACTGTTCAGCTTTGCTTAAGCAAAAGTAAACACGCATCTTTCTTCCCTGAAGAAAATCTTAAGTCTTACCTGATTTCTACCAGTTCAAGGCTGTGCCTGTGTGGCTGTGCCTTTAAGCAAGTGATCCTAAGCTCTGCCTGGTCCTGGGATCAAGGCTTACAGATCCACGTCTGTGCTGGTTTTGGCTGGGATAAAGTTAATTTTCTTCATGGTAGCTAGTATGGGGCTGTGTTTTGGATTTGTGCCGAAAACAGTGTTGATAACACAGGGATGTTTTAGTTACCGCTGAGCAGTGCTTACACAGGGTCAAAGACTTTTCTGCCTCTCACCCCACCCCACCAGCGAGTAGGCTGGGGGGGCACAAGGAGTTGGGAGGGGACACAGCCAGGACAGCTGACCCCAAGTGACAAAAGGGATATTCCACACCATATGACGTCATGCTCAGCATATAAGGCTGGGGGAAAAAGAAAGAAGGGGGGGACGTTCGGAGTGATGGCGTTTGTCTTCCGAAGTAACCGTTCCGCGTGATGGAGCCCTGCTTTCCTGGAGATGGCTGAACACCTGCCTGCTGATGGGAAGGAGTGAATGAATTCCTTGTTTTGCTTTGCTTGTGTGTGCGGCTTTTGCTTTACCTATTAACCTGTCTTTATCTCAACCCACGAGTTTTCTCACTTTTACCCTTCTGATTCCCACCGGGGGAGAGTGAGCGAGTGAGTGGCTGTGTGGTGCTTAGTTGCCGGCTGGGGCTAAACCACGACAATATCTATCCTTTACAGCTGGGTAGTTCTCTTTCTTTGAAGGCCACACCAGGGCTGCCTCTCTAATTCTGGCTTTGATGTCTATTATCCCAGCATCCCTACCTCCTGCCCAACAAAAGAGCCCAGCAGACTGAGAACAGCCAGAAGAAGTCCAAAAAAGTGCTGGGACAGAGGTTAAGACTTGGGGGGTCATTAAATGATGTACAACGGGGGGGGGGGGGGGGGGGGGGGGGCAGGGGTGGTGGTGTGATAATGCAATAACATGTTTCAATCATCTTGGTTTCCAGCCTTCAGAGGAGAAAGGGCAAAGAAGAGATACTCCTCAGTACTTGAGTGCTGTTACTTTACATATTTGTAGATCATTATGGGAGGGCCAGGAACCTGGTTTTGAGCACTAGCCATTATTCTGAGATGGCCAAATTTCAAGTGCTTGACTCAAGTTTTACATTAGTTAATGACCCTTATACTGAAGTTACCATTTTTTGCTGGTTTTAAGGCACTTCAGAAGTAAAGAATGAGTTATCTATGTAGACCTTGCCCAAGTCAGAACTCAGTTACTAATAATTTGTTTTCAGACTTACATTTTCAATCTTGAAGTGATTTGATTTTTATCTTACTAGGTTCAACTAACACCTTTACTCACAGACTGTGTTACTGGGGCATCTACTTTTAATAATTCTAAGCGTAGGGAAAGGAAAGGCTTTCCCCTTTCAGAAATTTCTTTCTGAGGCCGTTTTACAGACTCATATATACTTCCTTCTGCTATACTAGTGGAAACTTTCTCTCCAGATGGGTATATTAAAAATTGTTATATTTACCAGGAACCTAAGTTTTGGTTTTCATATATAGGTCTGGTTCAAATTGGCAATGACAGAAAAGTTACCTATTATGTAGTACAGGGGAATTCAAACTTGCTGCACCAGTTACTCTCAACACTGACCTGATGCAATTTAAGGGACAAGGTGAATACCCATCAGTAGGAAAATGTCATTATTCACCACAAATAAACAGAATTACCTGTTCTTAAACAGTAAGGTCATCTGTTTCACATTCTATCCACCTTGGGCTGATTAGAGCAAATTAGATTCGGTGCTAATCAGCTCAAGACATGTGCTGAAAATGTAGAAATCCGTTATTTGATTTTCTTGCAGTAATTCTCACAGAATTTGTATGCCCAATGAAGATTGCAAAAGTATTTAACCTTGGTAGGACCTGATCCTGCAACTTTTTGGGACTTATGCTGAGTGGTCTCATCAGGTTAAATAGGACCCCTCACACAAGTGAAGACTACATAATGGGCGTAGTGGGAAGGTGGTTTTACAATCTGTCAACAGCATCTTTTTAGCTACTTACTACCAGTCAAGAATGTACCTTATCCACCCTAATTTTGCAGAATTCAGAAATTAGTAGGTTTAGTTGCATCTTTTCAATCCTATCAGGAATGAAGTGGCAAGACCAACACTGGACAATTATCACTTTATTTTAGAATGAGACTCCATTTAGGCATGAAAGGTCAGGGGACAGTTAAGTCAGTCCTTTTTTAATTTAAATTTCATTAGTTTTCTACATTACATTTGTCATGGCTGTACTAAAATAAGTCCTAAATCAGGTCATCTATGAAGACTGTGGGAATGAGAGTCTAAGTAGATGGTTTCTATTCTTTGCTTTGCTGTTCCTTCCCACATGAGCTTGGGCAGATCGTATAAACGTCTTTTCCAGCTGCTAAATGACAAAAATAATGTGTAATGTCCTCTGTGAGTTTTATTTCACTCATAGAAATGAAATGCATTCGGACTCTTATCTAAACTCAATAGACCCTTATATATACACCCAATAAACGTGTTTATTAACAGCATTTTGTCATTTGTTATGTCATCATTTCAATATACTTCTGTGTCCCACTACCTCGGGACTGTATCCATTGACTTCCAAGAGATTCACATCTCTGCTTCATAGGTGACTGCCTTAAAACCAATACACATTTTAAAAAAATCGCATTCCTAAAATATGGTTTTTGGAAAGTTGGGGGTTTTTTTGTTAGTTTGGTCAACTTTTCCACCCATATGAGAATATTTACTCTTATTATCAAAAAAAAGGGACAGGAAAAAAATCGTCTATGACATTTTATTTTTTCCCCTCATGTTTAAGAGCAAGAAACAAGCAGGGAAATCCTTATCAATACACTGGAATCTGGATAGGAAAAATAATTTCATGCTCACAAAGGCCTAGGATCTCATTTATGGGAGAGTAGACTTTTTTGTGCAAATTATCTGTAAAATATGGGAAAAATCCATTTATTTCTCTCTCACTATTTGGATAGCTGTGGTCAATGCTTGTAGGATTTATAATCTTCAAAACAGAGGTTAAATTAAAGAGGAAAAAACCCCATATTGCTTAGCTTTCCACATACCTTGAATCTTCTGAGTAATGCTGCCATAACTTGAGAAACAGTGATATTTCAGGCTTTGGAAATCTGTGTTTTCAAAGTCTAAATGGGTTGAAAACAAATCAATACAACTTCAATCTGGTACCAGTTACTTAATTTTTAGGAAAGGCATGGACCCACCCTACCTTTCCGTACTTTCTTCCTAAGCCAGGTCTATGAAGGAGAGGCTGCCAGTGACTTAAACTCTGTCATCCAATATGCCACAGTGGGATTGCAAGGATTTCCCACAGTCACCTGAATGTGTAAGAGGGCAGTAACTTGGACTCTGTGCTTCTTGCTTCTCGTCATACCAAACCATAAAACTGTCTTATGAATTGCAATTAAACACATTCAGTTCAGGCCTGAAAGGCAAAGTGACAAAGCAGAGATTGTACAAGTTTACAGATCAGAAGTAGAAATGCTGCACGGACACATATTAGACTTGTTAGTTTGTGTCTAGCACCATACTAGTGCATCATCCTACTTTAAAATTTCAAATTAGCAATGTCATTCTATCACCTTTGCTGTATCAGAGGTGTGGGGAGATCTCTCCATTGCATTTAATTGCACAGAGTACGAATACAACATCTGTAGGCTGATCTGTGCAATAGCGTCCCATCAATAATCTGGAAATAGGAAGAGTTTTTTTAGTTCAAGGTAAAGATGCTCTAGGTTTGTGCATCCAAGGATTTCCTTCATTACAGGTGAATTCAGGGCCACTCTGAGGGTCAGTGCCAGGAGACCAGACACTACGTAAATTCCCAAAATGGGGATGAAAAAAGAATTAGTGGCACAATGACTTGTTACTGGATGAATTTCCCTCTAAACGGGAACTGCTTCATTAACACATACCCTCTCCTTATCGCAAGACTAAAACCAAATAAATCAAACCCTGGCTAGACTCAACCAATATTTTTTGCAATCATAATGTCTCTTTTTTGAAAGAGTTACATGATTCAAGTTCATTTTAATAGTGAGCAATGAAGAAATTACAGTTGTTTCCATTCACACATAGCTCTAATGGGAAAAGCTTGACAGTAACTGCCGTTGCAAGAAATTCTTAACTTTTTCAGGAAAGGCACCAGTGTTCCTACATGGGTAATTACATCCTGATTCTGAGATTTTCCAGAAAAAAATGAGACAATAGCTTTGTCCCTAGTTTGGAGAGGACTAACTGGAAAAAAAAATCTCTTCAGGTTAAAAAGATCTTTTGAAAAGTAAGTGATTGTGATGGAAAGAATAGATTACATCATTCATTTCCATAGCAACAAAACTTGTAAAATAACAATAATGTTAGCAGAAGTTATTTGAAATAGCTTCCTTCTTAGTTGATATAAAACTCCAGCGAACAGATGAGACAGATAAATAGAAAGACTTGCTCCTTCTATGGAGGGTTGATCCACTATTTCTCTTTCTTCTTGATTTTTCCCCTCCTTAATATTTTGAACTTTGGAACAAAGAAATACCCCTTTGTCTCTTTGATAGCATAAAAGCAATTCTCTCTTTTTCATTCACTCTTCCTCAGCTTCTCACTCCACCTCCCCCATCTTCTGCTTTCCTCTTTTGCCTGTTTTCAGCTACCTTTATCATTTTCTTTATCTAAATAAATTTTTTAACATACCCAAGAAAAGAACATACGTAACATTGGAATTAAAAACAAGGGGGTAAATCCCAGAATAAGAATCACAAAATACCAAAATGCTGATTGCTGAGGAAATCTCACTGACAATAGGGATCAACAAGGACTCCTTCAGTTTTACTTTTCCTCTCAAATACTACCATATTCTTCTTTAATCAAAGCTGGATTTAAATGTTGAGGCAGTCTAAGAGGAAAATGCTTATCTATTGAAATCAGTCTTCCTGAATTTTCTGCTGCGTAAAAGCATCTGTTTACTCACAATAAGTAGAAATATGTTCTGTTAGTAAATCCAGTAGATTTTAGGGTGACTACTGTCAAAGTAAGTCGCTACTCAGTAGTAAAAAGGATAGTAGGTTCAAACTTGTCGGGAAGTGCTGCACTGAAAAATCTCCTAGAAATGTTATGAACTTTGCTTTACAGCCAATGACTTTTTTTACAAGAAATGTGGAAAACATTAGCTAAAATTGTGTTGGTCTGTACAATTTTATTCTGTTAAAGACAGGTTTTATGATACATTTAGCCTTTTAAATGACACTAATAGTCTCTGGAGACACATGGTCTTTCCTGCAGTTCAACAATTAAGTCTATTTCAATGTTATTTGGATAAGTTGAAACAATTCAGTTACTGTATGTCTGCTCAGTGGCATGTACTGTAAGGCTAATGGAAACCACCTAGAGTTAACTAAATAATAAGGCTTTAGCCAGCTTTAGACATCTACCTAACTTTTGGAGGGAAGGTTGAAAACTGAGGGGGTGGAAGTGGTCATTTTATTGGCAGAGAAAGGAGTGTATTTTTCATCTCTCATTCCACACATATGCACCCCTCCTCCCATCCACCACCACACACACACTTCAAAAAAAATGCCCCAAAATTTACACAGGTCATAAGTCTGAGTTGATAATGAGCATGATTAATCACAATTGTGTTTCTGTTTTTCTTTTCTCTTTCTGCTTTTGAAATGTGTTACTTGCTAAATTCTACTACTGAGGTTTTTAGATGTGTGCATAGATACACACATCATGCAGTCCTTACATATATATACACACACGTGTGTGTATGTGTGTGTGTGTGTATGTATATATGGCACGTTCTGAAGTGCTCACGCTTCTGTGTGGTAAGTGTACGTTTATATAAATTATCTTATGTTGCTATGGCTAGACTGCTTCCGCTACCAAACTAGCTCTTTTAGACCTAGCTTAAATATCTCTACAGTGAGCTACTATGTAGACATATCTATAATCAGACTTTTAGCACATGATAAAAAAAAAGTGAGAGGAAGTAATTAAGAGAGCTCCAGATTTAAAATCTTGGCCTTATTTCAAATCCCAAGCCTTGGACTAATTTTTGGATCTTGAGATTTTTGGATCTTGAGAATCAAACTGAAATTCTTCTGTTGCGGCTGATTCAAAGTATGACAGTTATTTCTTTGGAGTCAGTTAAATCTGTGTTAAATCTGTGAGGCTGCTGAAGTACATTATGAACATTGGTGTAATGTAGGATAAACCATGGCCTGGCCTGTACATGAACTACATAAGGAGACTCATCTGATCATGACATACCATTGGAGATACAGCATGAGAGAATAATAGCAATCCAAGGTATGAAAACTACATGCACCATGTGACCATTCAGGCCCAGAGAACCTGAGAAAAATTTAAAAAAAAATAAATCACAGAAAACAGATGTGTTTTTCAAAATTATTTTTACTGCCAAAAGCTTGACTCTACACACACACACACACACTAAAACAAAACATTGGTGAAGAGCATTCCAATATTGCTGAAATTACTCAGTCAAAATATTTAACAGCTGTGGGTGCAAGGTGAGGCAATCTACCCTCTGAAAGTGAATTTTGCCTAGGAAACCCTCTCATCCATCAGGACCAAAGGTGGAGAGCTTTTGGGGTGGAAATTTTGGCAAAGGACAACTCCAGAGGATTCTTCAATATTAATTTGTCAAGGATGGACTTAAAACTCACTTTCTGCCAAAAAAAAACCCCACCCAGGTGGTTGAGTGGCTCTACTTGCACCGGTGCCCCCACATTAATGTCAGGTCTGGGGCCACAGTCCAGATCCACCAACACAAACAATTACAAATGCACCAGGCTCCAGATGAGGTGGGTTGCATACATGCAGAAAGCCAGCAGATCCCACCCAAAGCAGCCAGATAGTAGCATATGGATAAAAGTGATGATCTAACACCAAATTCGGTGGGGTTGGAAGGCCTACAGTGCCCTTCTCAAGGGTTTTGCTTTTTTGAAGAGATTTGCTGTAGTGATGACCCTCCTGTGAACAGTTACAGTAAGAAGGTTTCCTCAGAAGACTCCTGCCAAAGCATATATCCAGGCCAAGCCATTAACTATAGTGAACATTGAACTTTGGGGTAGTCAACACTGAATTTGACCTAGAAATTACTAAATATACCATTACAAACAATTAGGTCCTTCGACCGGAAGGTGCCTTTTTACTAAAATTAAAGGGTGGCAGGTTATGAAGAACGGACTTATCCTTCTGCATTTATTTAAGAATTTTCAAGGGACAAGAGGAATACACAGTAAGGTCTGTGGAAGAGCTTTTCTTTGATCTAATACAAACAGACTACTATTCTGCAAGCTGCAAAGGTACATTTTAATTACCACAGTGAAAGCAGATGTAAAATCAATAAGGTGTTTTATTTCTTTCATTGATATGTATAAATACTTACTTTACAGCAAGGTTAAGCTGAGTTTTCTGTCATTAAATGTAAGGATTGATGCAGGCCATTCAAACCAGGTTAGAGCAGCAGAGAACAGAGTCCTCCATGTCACGCCATCACCTGAAAATATTCACCCAATGCTTCAGAAACTATTTTCTGGGCTATTCAGAAATTTCTGTCATCATCCAGTTAGGATTGAAGGCAATAATGGACAAAACTTTATTACAAATAACTAGGTCAGCCATTCCAGTATTTATATAACTGTGCTTGCTTGTCTTAATTCATGAAGTCATTCCTCTACTACAGAATTTCTTGGGGATGTCTCATTTTAATAGTACCATTAATTTTATGCTCAGAGGATGTATAGAAATTGATGGTCAGTTCCTGTTCTTCATTTTAAGCAGAGATGGATCCAATTCAGAGCCTCCCATTGAATCTCTCTCAAACTTTGAGGAAAAGGCAAGCTGCATTCGCAAGTATCAAAGGCCTAGGGGTTTGCATTTATTTATTTGTTTATGTATTTATGTATTTTATTAGGAGCAAAAATCACAGTCTCCTATTGCCCTTGACTGACTTCAAGCAGGTTGTCTCTCCCCTCGCAATGGTTCTCGTTTATCTAGGAGAAATCAGAGGACCCCTTTATCCCCTAAAGTCCCTCTGTCGAAAACACTGATGGTCATTCCCACATATCACTTTTTCCTTCACTCTGAATGGAAACAGACTTTGAAAAACTCCACAGGAAGAAAGGCTGGCCCAGCTACAGCAGTGCCTAACTTGAGACACCGCTGGACTCTGCCTCTACTACAAATGCATCTGAGACACTAGACAGAACAAGCAGCCCAAAACTTCAGAAGACTTTAAACATTTAAGCATGGCCTACCTAAGCACTGAAATCAAATGCAAAGGTTTGCATTTTACATTTTTATAGATTTTAGACCTCGGTTTTCTTTGTTAGAAGCCATTTCCCCCCCTGACAGTGGTACTGGGAATATGCACTCAGTGCTTAGAGTCACACAAGTGCATTAGTAATAGGCACCACACAAGTACTACTGATTCAAAGCCAATTCCACATTATTCCCATAATTCTATGTCTTCATTTAGAAGTTGGTTTAAATGAATATCTCACTATTTACAAGGCTTTGCAACTGCACCATTATGCACATAGTGCCCAGATGACAGTCCAATCTGCTTTACAAAAATCTGTACAATATTTCTTCTGCTTTTTAAGAAGTACTTTCTGTATTTTTAAATTTCATTTTAGCTTGGTTTATGACCTGTTTTCACACATTCCTCCTGTATTCCATTGTGAGGGCTCTTGGAGAAATCTGCAGGAAAGAGGTACTTGCAGTGTCTGTACAATGATGTGCAGAGGGACCCGAACTACAAAACATCTGGTTATACTGTACAGACAGGGGAACCATGGAGGCAAGTTTGCCAGTAGCAGAATGTTAGTCTTGAATAAATTAGAAGAGAGAAATCATTCACAGGCTTTTTTCTAGCAAAATTATATGAATATCAGATTAACATGGGACAAAAGCCCAGTGAGAATAGAGCCCTTATGATTCAAAATGCAGAAACATCAGAGGCAACATGTCACAGAAATAAGGAACAGCAAGTATAAGGATGTTATGATTCTTTTTTTTTTTTACTTTTTTTACTGCAGTCACAGAAGATGAAGTGCCTTATCAAGGCATATGCTTTAAGGGGCCAATGTTGCATCTAATGAAGTCAATGGAAAAAAACATTGAGTTCAATGATGCAACATAATGTCCTTAATGATAAAAGTAATCTCATGTTAGGACCCACTTTTGAACCCATTTAAGTTGATGGAAATCCTTCTTTTGAGTTCAAAAGTACCAGATTAAAATACCAAGTATTCAAAAAGAAAGATGTCGAGAAGCTCTCTTTACATGGAGTGCATCTCATCTATTCAAAGTTTAGACTAAGTCATGGAGAGGCTAGTGCATGATCCCACAGATATGATCAGACTGCCCATGTGTCTACAATAATCGTGGGCTTAAACACCAGCAGGACAATTGTACCCGAATATCTTTATGTTTAACTCTTTGTGCCAATACAATTCTCTCTGACATTTATGGATTCTGCCATTTTGACTTACTGCAGGCTTATGCTAAAACTCCAAGGAAGAGGCATAATTTTTTCTCTCCCTGTATACTCCACCTCAACAAGGGACAATTCATTTTACTCAAACTTTTCTTTTTTAATATCACTGTAGCCCTGAGACCAGGCACAGAAAATATCAAACCAAATGTTTAAGGCAGGAGAGGTTGAGAGGGGGGAGGGAGGACAGGGAGGGAAGAATATTATGAAGGGAAACCACTGTGGCTGGTCCTTTTTTAAGCAAGAGCGACTGCAGGGAACACAAGTCTTCTCAGTTCAAATTCAGAAAGCCCAATCTGGGGAATAAATTTCTGCTGTCGGGGTAAAGTTTACCTCCAAAAAAACCCCAGAAGTTTTGGTGGATTCAAAAGCTAGGTGAAACTTGTTTTGCTTCTGAGCTAAACAAACCTTTAAATTAAAAAAGACAAATTCATGTGGACAGGCATTAGTTTTCTCAAAAGCAATAGTAATAACACAGCATATGAGAGAAAGCCACTGGAATAAACTCCAGTTATTTTAGGCTACTGATGAGATGAGACCCTGTCCCCAGTGCATGATGGAAAGGTCAACCAAGGTGCGGCCACCAAGGCTGGGCCTCCACACCAATACGCTAGTGGTACACGTTGGCCATGACAGGTCGCCAGCACCAAGGGGGAAGGTGATGGCATAGACACTTACAAGGGTAAACATGCAACTTAAAGATGTGTTTCAGTATTTCCCCCTCCCTGGTACTAATCATAATCTAATCCCCTTGAAATCATCTAACTACTCAGAGGACTCAGATTATTTAATGGCGCATCTGAAACTTGGAGTGCTGGGGGTCAGGAAATGCAGTTTCTTCCATCACTAGAAAGGAGGAGAGCAACAGAGCTTCTGTTGCAGAAGACAGCAGAAAGAGGAAGGGGAGCACTCCTTCCACATAACCCCCCGAGCTGCTGGCACTGAAATCAGAATGGGGAGCCTGAATTTTAATTGCGAGGCTCTCTTTGCTGGATTAATAAAGAACAGAGTCCTTCAGCAGAATGAGCAGAGCACCCACGGGTATGACTTAACCTGGCCTACCCCACTTACAACCTTGAGTTCCCCTAAGCATGTGTACAGTTAAGTTTTCTATGCTTTTCTGTTTAGATGGGAAATTTAGGGGGAGGGACTATCTTCTTCCATATATTTGTACAGCTGCACAGCACTAAAGAGACCCATTTAACATTAGGGCAGAGTATTCATCCTTTGATGCATATTTAAAGCGTCAGTTATACAACAATGTTAGATCAGTTTATAAACACACATATGCTCTTGGACAAAAGCATCCATGCATCAAAACTCTGCATCCATACTTCAATGTATTTAATTAAGAGAGTAACCCATTACAACTAATTATGGTTTATATTTTCATAATACTGTTTTATGGTTATTACCCATTCCCTTCAGTTCTATCTATCTATAAGCCTTACATGCTATGACACTACCTAAAGAGCTCTTTGTTTCACACAAAATCAAAAATCAGTACCGATTTCAAAACTTCGAAGCCATCCATTCTGCACTATCTGGGCTGCAAACTGACTTAATCTTCTCACACTTCTCCTTGCAGATGATCTGATCAGGAATTTCACATACAATTTCACACTGTGAAACGTTCACATGCGGACGCGCCCACTCCCCAGGAGGCTCTCCCAGTACTTTCATGGTGCCCTCCATGGCAGCAATCACTACGGGGAGAGGAAAGGTGGTATAAAGATAGAACCAACATTTCAAGCATCGTATTAATTCCTGCTAAGAACACTAAAACTATGCATCAATACAGGCAAAATAGCTCAAAAGAGAGAAATAATACAACCCGTACAGTTATGGACAAAAATATCAGGAAAAAGAAGTTTTGAAATGGAAGATAAATGTTGAAGAACATTGATTTGAGACCTTCTTGGATCCTCTGAAAACCTTTATTTAAAGAAGAGCTATCACTCTGGGCCATGTTAGCCTAGAATTTATGAATTCTTTTTAAAGCATACTTATCTTTATTTTATTTCATTGTAAATATTTTTATTGATTAGAAAGGCTGAGGCCGAGAACAGGTTTTCTTTTAGTTTATAAAAGCGCCTCCAATAAGAAGTGGTATCACTAAATAACTACAATATTTTTTATAAAGAGGATAGAGCTTTTAGGCTAACACCTTATTAAACTACATCTACCAATGCTTTTTGAAAAGATTTTTCCCTCTCTGTAATTCTAATTCTTTATCCCTTCCAATAGCATTTCTTCACATCTGGCTCAGTATCCACTAACTGAGGAAAGCAGAACGCTTTCACGGTGAAAAAAATGAAGGAGACTACTAGTTTTGACCTTATTTTTCATGGGTTCATGCATTTTAAAGCCACTAGCTTTTGTGGAGACACTCCTGATTTGCAGTGGTTTGCACGACACCTGCCTCACTTCCTCCCAGTGGTCTTCCTTGGGAAGCCAGCGCAGGATGTGCGGGGTGAAGGGCCCTCTTAAGGCACAGGCATGACAGGCTCCTGGTGTTTGCACACAGCGATGGTGCAGTCCACAGGCAGCCCAGACATGAAACACAGCCCTTAGCTGATTTTCCTGAGTGCTGCCGGCGGTGCGGTGCGGTGCCTGCCGCGGAGGCTACAACCGCAGCTTTGTGTCAGAGCAGCAAGGCACAGGTTCCTTGGGCGTGCCACAAGAAGCAAAGCTGCCTCTACGGAGGTCTGCCAGGTCTCACAGATTTTTGACATATGACACACAGCTTTAGCCAGGGTGGTCACTCTGAAAAATATATCATTTTTCCCAGTCCATACAGCTCCCTTTACTCTTTCACTGGCTGCATCTGACATCAGGCACAGAGGAAACAGGGGAGGATCTCAGCTGTCAGTTCAACAGTGCAGAAACACCACGGCAAAAAAAATTTAGGACTATAAACTTTTTTGGTTTAGTAGGATTTGAAGCCCCCGTCTCCTGATGAAAAATTGTCATCAGGAACCACTGGAAGGTTTTTTAAGGACTCCAACTAACCCACGGAGACTTGAGCAGCAATGGCAAAAATAATTTAGAAATATTAGAACAGATCGAATATACCTCAGTACTTAGAAATAATAATGGCAATTTTTGAGCCACAAATAAAGTGATGCATGTTAGCATATGTATGAAAGTAGGCAGGAAAAAATCCACATGTAATTCAAGTAATTCTGCTCTATGGCTGTAATGAGCGCGGAGGTAAAGACGACTCATTCCACTGCAGCTCAGTCTAACACATGCTCAGCCTGACCCTCTCATCTTCTCACTGGTAAAATAAATATTATAGAAAAAAATTCAAGGGAATAAAAAGAAAAAAAAAAGAAAAGGATAGACAAAGACACTAAGAAAGAAAAGAAGAACTATTGAAAGCCTGTGCAGACAAGTATGAATCAATTATTCTAAAAAGCAGATGTAAAATGAAGCTGCTTAAACATATAAGGCACTTCTACATTGTATTCAAATAATGCTGAAATTATAGAGCTGTCATTCGCAGACCTGTCGAGGGTGCCTTTCTTACCACATTATGATTTAGCATTTCTCTTGGAACGTTGTAGCAATTTTGACATTAGAGTCATTGGACAGAAAAGCCATAAAATGTACACAAAGCACCACCTCTCTTTTTTGTGGTCTTAAAAAGAGCTCTGAGAACTGATTTTGCCACTAAAAATATTAAAAAAAACCCCACCTGAAAGTATTCATAAAAGTGCAGAAATGCTAGTCTCAAGAGAGAGAGCGCGCACGTCTGTAGAACAAATGTAACTGTGAAGATTTAAATAATTTGATGGCACATAACCTAATCTGACATGGCAGCAGGTTATTTTACAAATTGTGAAGGGCTCTGCCCACCAGTGTCATAATAAGAGCCTCTTTGAGAGGCAACTCAAAGATACGGATTTTTCTGGAGGCAAACACCCAGGTGATAGAAATGGAGATCGAGAGAGCGAAGTAACTCCTGACAACTCACTTTCTAGGCTGCTCAGCTCCGGGTGAGGCAGCACGCACAGCATTTATACCCGGGATCCCCGTACAACCAATGGGCAGATCAAACCTAACACTAGCAGTACGGAGGTGCATATGGCATGGTTTCGTAATTATTTAACAGACGGCGCTGGGCATCAGTCGGCAGGGTCCTGTCCCACATGTGGGTGGATGGGGAAGGGCTGCAGGTCTCCCAAGGGAGGGCGCAGCACCACTCCCCTCTGCCCTGTGCTTGTAGGGCTCCTGCCTGGCTACGGCGTGCAGCTCTGGGAGCTGGCTTACGGATAAAGGTGGCTCTGTCAGGGGGCCTGAATTGCTCAGAGGTAATTGCTGACCCTCGCAGGTCCAATTAGCAGTTATACGCTCCCTGAGACAGCCCAAGGGACCAATCCTTTTTTGCACACACATATATTGAAACTTTCATTGCACTCGGTATTGTGTCTACAAGCTTTGCTGTTGCTTTTCAACAGATCAAAGGTATAGTGGGAAGAATGAATGCTGAACTAGCTCTGGACATGAACAGATATATCTATACATGCATACCACCGAAAGACATGAACTGCAAAATGCTGATGAACTAGAACCAAATGCAGTATATTTAAGGGGGTATTTTCAATCACTTTCTCCGAGTGTTATAATTTGATGAGATAATCCTAACCATTTAGCTCTAATAAACTCACAGATCATGAACAATGGCTGCATTAAATCTATTGTCACTAGCAGTAACATGAGGAGCAAAGGCTCACCGGCTTTTCTCACAGCATTTGATTTTATTCACTCAGTCTCTCATTCCACATCAGTTGCCATCTGGACAAAATTCAGAAACCATGACACCTGCTTGAAGAATAAGATGCTGATCAGATGGAATGGGCTGGGACTTTATCTTCAGAGCAGAAATGTGAATTGTTGGTAACACAATCGCTTAAAAGGTTTGTAAATTATGTGCCTTCAGCTCAGCATATGGCTCATGTGAAATACGGACTTGTGAACTTTTCACAAAACTTAAGCTCGGGTGATATAGTGGTGGCTGC
The DNA here is from genome assembly GCF_965638725.1 of Aptenodytes patagonicus. NCBI lineage: Eukaryota > Metazoa > Chordata > Aves > Sphenisciformes > Spheniscidae > Aptenodytes > Aptenodytes patagonicus. Next base: position 66,427,352 of record NC_134950.1, read on the forward strand.
TTTATAAACACATGTGATAAATAAGTACAACTTTACATGTATACACACAAGAGAGAGTGTCAATGGCTTTCAGCACCCTTTTAAATAATGATACTATTTTACGTTTGCTTAGCAGCATACAAATATTTATTTCACCCAAAATATCCAGGCAGACCTCACGGTACTGCTGGAAAAGCCAGACAAGAAAACCTGGGGCCTTCTGGCTATACAGCTCTGGTGTGGAAACCAGATCCTGTTGCCATTCTGCCTAGGCAGGGGGTACGGACATAGGTCCTCCTTTGGCTGGGTGCAGCACGGCCCCTCAGCCCCTTCCCCCTTAGCAGAGCTGTAATTTCTGTAAGGGTGGGTACGATCAACACAAAAACTCTTCTCTCCTGGCAGAGGTGACTCTGTCTCTGGTGGCTTGGGAGTCAGCAGTGAAACCCACCTGAGCAACTCTGCCCTCTGCAGACCAGGGACCGGAGAGAAACTCCAAACATCTATTCACTAATGTGAAAGTCAGTTTGCATGCACCAATATGGACACTGCAAGTGTTTCAAGCCCGCTTTTGTTGACCCTCTGGGATGTACATCTGTGTAGGTTTCTCACACGTCATGAGGGGATTTCTGGGTACCGATAGTCAAGAACCGAATCTGAAGAAACAGGGCTTCTCATTACCCTCGCTGACTCCAGCTAGTGCTGCTAAGACATTAATGAATTTCTTTTCATTTCTTTCCCAATTTTGAAAAAAACAACTGTTCAGGACTTTTTTTGGGGGATGATACAAATTTAAAAAAATTAGTCCCCTACTCTAATGCCAAGTTATGGTGCTTTATAGCAGCCAGTTTTGCAGTGCTAAATGGTCTTCTCTAGCCTCATCCTTCTGCCTGCCTACAAGAAATAGTGACAAATTACAGTTGGGGGGGGGAGACTGAAGAAAGAAATATTCCATTTTTAATTGCCTTTTCATTTTCTTTTTATAGCCATGCTTAAACTGTGAGTTATCAGAAGCTGTTCAAAGTCTTTTTCTTTTACCATTTTAAAATATATTCCTCCTAAAGCCAGATGAAAAATACGGTTAATGGGGTTTTGTGACTCCCACAAAGTCCCCTACAAATTAAGGGACTTTGAAAAAATGTCAGCTGCCCAGTTCCCAAGAAAGAAAAATTAAACAATAAAGGCTTATCGACTTGTTCCTGAGAAGATAAAGCACTTATGAATGAGACCCTCTCATACTCCCTGGTTTGTGATCAGAGTCTGCAATTTCCAGGATTCACAGAAAATATTCTGATTAGCAGAAAAAATGCTCTGATTAAATGAGTTTTAAGATTTTATAACTGAATCCCATCCTCCCTTCAACCTGTTTTCATACAATGTGCTGTCTCGTTCAGTCGTGCTGCTATCACTACCAATTATAACCAGTGCCATAAAAACATCACATTCATGCAGATCAGCTGATTGTGCCAAGTTCAAGAAAGGACAGCAGGATAGAGATGACAGCAGCTTCTTCTGGCTCTGCTCCAAAGTCCCTTCAGGCTTGTTGTTGTTTTTCTCTTCTGCAGACCCCCAGGATTTCACTTTCTCAGAAATATTAATGCCATCCCTCTCTCTGAAAGGGCCTGACTTCCAATCTACTGACACCATTGAGGGTATTTCTATTGACTCCAGCAGGTCATCTACGGAGCTCTTCGTCTTTCATGTCTTCCTCTTTTACACTATTTCTGATCTCTCTGCCATGTGTCAGCCTGAGCAAAAGCCTTAAACAGCAGACTCCAGTCCCCCATCACATATGCAATATATACACACCACATACAGATAAACTGTAGGATTATGGCTGCCTTCTTTGCTGTGCATATGGCTTCTACATGGTCTAAAAAACCTTAGAGCAAAGGGGAAAAAAGCCACCTGTGGAAGAATTCCAGTTTTTAATTTTCTGACTTGTGGAGTCTTGCCCTATGCCATCTAGAGAAAGGGAGATAACACAAAAGGAAAAGCAGGATTCACACTACCTCTTTCTTGTCCGAGCACAGCAAACAAGGCATCTGTCTAGAATCTTGTCAGATTACTATTGAAAGCCCAGGTGGATTTCCCAACTTCATTTCTTTGGAAATTGAAAACTGTTTCACCTGGAAAATAATTATAACTGTAGCTAGCTGGCTATATTAATCAGAACTGAAAATTGCTTTAAAATGTTTTGCTTTAACTAATGCTGTTAGCAAGAGTAAGCTGAAGAAACCAGTGTTTCAGCTCTTCTTACACTGCACACAGGAAAATGAGATTTTAAAAATCTCTTTTTTATTGCCTTTCCCTCTGTCACTCTATTTTCCTGACATTAGAGATGTGAGGGCAATTTCATCAACAACGAGACAGTGGTCAGCTGCAGAAAGGAGGATCATTCTCTTCTCCATATGAGCAGCAGCAAAACCTGGCCTAAAACATCCACTGCAGAGTTTTTAAAAAGTCCTACATCATAATTAAAGACAAATAAAGCATTTTTATCTTACTCATTTTAATCTTTAAAAAAAAATACAAATAAATCTAATATTTAGATACTCAACTGCAAGACAGTTGAACAGAGTATTCAACCATCCTTCAGGCTCCTAACCTGCCCAGTGTTGTATATTTTCAGCATTCAGCTGATTTGGTTAACTAAGCAGGGACAGCACTAATTGCTGCGGGAGGCTGATGTGGAAGAAAATAGTCACATTCTTCCTTTAACGTGGCGCAGTTTGCCATGACTCTGCAGAGTGACACAGCGAACTCAGAATAGCAACCGATCCAAGTGAGTCTTCCGAATGCCAGACAGGGATCATAGAAAATGATGGAGTGTCTCTGAATTAAAGACAAGAAGCTAAACCTATGCAAAGTCTGGAAAGTCATCTCATGCCGAAGGAATATTTGCTTTGATTTAATTGATGATAAAAGAAAACCCAGGAGAAGGGTGAGTTTGGATGACATTCAAGTGTGTGTCCTGTGTTAGGAGGAGGGTAGAGATACCATCTGCTTACATTACCCTTCATTGCTACAACCACAATGGATAAGTACAACTACGAAAAGAGCCTTTGCTACACAAGAAGAGGCCGTGGCCAACAAAGTCAAAGATTTGCTGTTTCATCAACTGCTGGCCTCTCTGCTAAGGCGTCTCCTCTGGAGCGGCTGGTGGAAGGCAGAACTAGCAGCGGTAGGGAGCAGCAGGAGGAAGGTACCTGCTCCCTTAGGAGTGAATTTTCCCCGTACTCGTTCTCTTCCACATAAGAGAGAAATACCAAAGCAGTGCAGTTTTGTTTCCCTTGCTCCAGCAAAAATGACTCTGGACCCTTTGGTCTGTTATTTACCTGTTGAAAGTGATGCATAGAAATTCTGAAAAATGAAAGTGTGTTTTTGTCAAAGGTGCTGTAAACAAACACAGAAGCAGAGGAGACATTTTCTAGGCTCCAGGACGAGAAAATCCTTTGTCTCTTCAAACAAAACCAGATTTAAAAAACAGTCAGGCTTTCCTCATCTCGTAGACCACCTGATCACCACATCTCTCTCTCACCAGTATGAGATGCAGGAGGCATACAATCACTTTCCTGGTCAAATGCTAAAGAGGCATTGTATATAAAATGCACAGACAAGCAGAATAGGTTTACATAATGTTAATATAGACAAATGACATGTACAACATATCTAGCTGCAATTTAATTAGATTAATTAGATCAATATAATTAGCAGTGCTATATTACACTATCAAGACTTAGCCTTGCAAAGAACACTGCTAAAAACGGTTTACAGTCTTAAAGCATTGTAACAGCGCATGCAGTATCCATGCTATCACGCATCAGTATCACCACTAACACACTATTAATACTGGAAGTTTATAGGACGCTCAGGAGACACATAAAACACTACTTTTGCAGAGGAAAATTTTGATAACGGAGCCTGTGAAATTATTTCAACTGTTGAAAAGAGCTCACTCGAACTTAATTCCAAACTACAGCATGGTCATGATTATACAGCAAGTTAATTTAACCCATCGAGGCAGGAGCAGACATAATGAACAAAACAGACTGAGGTAGCATGACTTACCAATGAGCATTTTGCTGAGGGTTCTCCATAAGTTTTGTACACATAATAAATCAAAAGTGGCTGTTTAACTATTGCATCATCTACTTGGATGTAGACTAGATGTCACACTTGCTGAAATCTGATACAGTTGTTATTGTTTTTAATAGTGATTTTGCATTAAACAGGGCTGTGGGATTGTGCTTGGACATCTAAACGTCCATAGTGGTAAAAAATGTCAATTTACATCTGCTACACTTGGGCTCATAACTTACCAAACAAAGTACGTATGTGTAACATCCAGAATCAACTACTGTGACTTTCTGCATCCTGGAAATCGTAGGCCTTGCAAGGAGAAAAGAAAAAAACCCAGCAATTCCAGCTCGTTCAAAATGACAACAGCCACTAAAATTTAGGAACACAGAGTGATAAATTAACCAGAATTCATGTTTATGGATTAACAGAGAAGCTAATCATAACTAGTCCATCTGCACTTTTAATTTTATGTTTGCACCAAATTCTACTAAGAAAAAAAAACTGGTACATTAACCACTTAGACTAGGAAAGTGTTTTTTCTGTTTGCCTTTAGACACATGTAAGAATAAATCTGTTCATGGAAGGGATGTAGTAACAGCCCTGGAGTCTGCTATCTATGCACAAGATACACTGACAAGGAAAAAATGCCAGAATGCATATTTCCATTCTGTAGCCTTTGTTGGTGACAGATGGCTCAAACTGCATGTCCATTTGACCATGGAGTACTGAGGAAATAAAATCAACCCATTTCACAAAGACGACCAGATAGTTCAGTTGCTACCACCCTCATCTCCCTAGAACGCTGAAGAATCTCAGGACAAAACGGCCTGTTTCAGCCTGTGTATCTTGAGTGGCCACAAGAATTAGGTCCCAGCCATCCTAAAGCTCATTAAAAGAGCAAGTGCAGAAAGTTCAGATGTGGCTCAGGCTTTCTTAAGAATAGATGCAATTAAAATGTATGTATTTCCCTATAACTGTCAAAGGAAGTCATCCCGTTTTCCATAGTTTTCAGGGTTCATTATTATCAATACATTCTGGTTTACGCTAGTGGTACTTCAGTCATCTGTCCTTGATCATACTTTTTATTTCAAGAAAAAGTTAAATGCAATGTGAAGGGCCCCTCTGCCTGCCTGTTGGGAATCTGCATTAATGCTTAACTGCTAAAGCCAGCATAATTCTGTTTTTATTTTTCTTCAGTATCGTGTTGGATATGCACTATCTGCTTTTGACTTTGGTTAATGTTACATCATTAGTACCTACAATCTAGGCTTCACTAGATTTACACTACCAGATAAATAGAATAAAGCACAGAGGACTGAAATAAAGAGTGTCTTGTGTTTGGAAATAATCACTTATGTTATGGAAATTGTGAAAGCTGAAAACGAATATTATAGCTTTCCAGCTTTTTTAATGTGATGCTGATTTTAACTTCTCTGATGATAGAAAACTTTGCTTGCTCACTTTCTGTGTGATATATTCAGAAGAAAGTAGCACTGTTTTCATGTGTGAGCACAATTAGTAAAAAGCAGGTAGGTAGTCCAGCTGATATTAAATTAAAAATTTGGGAGCAGAAGCCATTTGTGTCAATTTTCCATTTTGTCACTTTCCTTTTCAAATAGCTAATTTAGGATACTCCGTCACACACTAATGTTTTATGGTATGTATATTTTATGACAGCTAAATGACAAATTTGTCTGAAACGAAGCTATTCCTTGAAGAGTTAATTATAACCTGTGTAACATATTAAAGAAAATCAATATATATTTGGAATGAGTCACTATTGAATCTTATTCCAAACAGAGCAAGCCTGTTCTAACAACTAAAGCTCCATTTTTAACTCAGTTTTTGCTAAAATAATCTAATTTGAGAGTTAATTGGTAGAAAAGGAATACTTTGTCAATATATCTGTGCAATAATCCTTTTCTAATGTAACATTATGTAATCTCTTGTATGATGTTCAGCTGAAAATTTCACATTTAATGTTGTTTGACAGCAAAATAATGGCCCAGACTGGTCTAATTGCTGAACACCTTGACATATGTGATATTTGGACTTTGAAAAGCATCACCAAATTTTGGGTATCTGTTCCAATCTTTCAAGCTCTTTCAAATAATTAGACAGCAATCTAAGAATTTACTCTGAGAATTGCTCAAAGAGTAAATAAAGGAAAACGCATAACATTTTTCCAGTCGTCTCCAGAACTAAGGTTTTTGTCTCAGGTAGCTACCAGTAATTTCATCCTACAGGTTTTGTCATTATAATTTCTTAAAATATATAACATGTACTACAGCAATAGTATCTCAGTCCTGCAGCTACAGCCGTCCAAAGTGTAATGAACTAAAATTTTAATATGAAATAACTCTAAATGTTCTGAAGTTGACTCACCTTTTTCTAACAGTGATTGTAAAGCTTAAGAAACGGACCTCAAATATTTCATTTGTTCAAAGTGAGGGAATATATTAAAATAATAAAGCAAAAAATAAAGCAAATTCTGAAACAGAGAAACAAAAAGACAAGTTTTATCATATTCATTGGTTTTATAGGTCCAAAAAATATTTGAAGAAAAGTAAGGACATGCATAAAGCAATTCACACTCTACTCAGGGAAGTGAGTTTTTAGTTATATGTGGATGCTAGCTTCACATATGATTATATCTAGGTAACTAGCAGAATCCTGTCTCATCTGACCATACTTTGGTCAGGTAGGCTCTGCAACTGCATGTTCATTTTAAGAAAACAGGTTTTATCGCTGTAGCTTCAAAGAAGCCAGAGGTAATGTAAAACCAATCCATTGTTTGTAAGATTATAGGCAGATTATGATCAGGATTACAGGAGCAAATCAATATGTCATCTGCATACAGTGAACCCAAATTTATAGAGTTTCCAGTTTTCATTCCTTGAAGCAATTCTTAGTTGCTGAAAAATAAGGCTAAAGGTTCAATTACAATTGCAAAAAGAAAAGAGGATAATGGACAGCCTTGTCTAGCTCCCTGGTGTCATCTTAAAAAGGGCGAGTTTAAATTGCTAGTATGTACAGACCCAGTCAGGATATTACACAATATTTTTAATCCAATTTTTATGAAGGTCTTTCTAAAGTGAAGAGTGTGAAGGTTTGGGGGAGGGGTGGTGGTGGTGGTGTTTGTTTTGTTTTGTTTTTTAAGAACAGTCAACAAGTATTTCCATTTTAATGAGTCCGAAGAGTTTCCCAGTCAGCTGAATGGACAAACCTATGTTATCAAACTCTCATGGTGAATAAACACAAAACTCCGATGCACCCTCAGTGAAGCACAATGGAAATAATCCAGACTGATCTATGTGGAAATCATTTGCGATGAGCTGAAGAAGTGTCTCAGCAAGCCTCTGCTCTCCTTTAAACCTTCACTTAAGGCTTATTAGAGATTTGAGTGCCTATATGTGCACTTTGCATGCAGGAGTGTATTTCAACACTGGTAAACAAATGTAGTCCGATGTTTAAGACCAATATCCAATGCTGCAGATAGATAGGAAAACCAGTTCATCGGGGTTGTCGAGTTGTGTAATAACAGACTTTTTGATTCAAATGTTCGGTTAAACACTTCCAATAACAGTTCGGTTGTGTATGTATGGTTTCTCACTGAATGTTTACTGGCAGCTCATCTAAGCACGTTACTTTCCCCACTGTTAGACTTTAATAGCATTTATTATTTCTTATTAAGTCTAAGGTTACGCTTTGATCTGGTGAAAGTTTCAAGAAAGTGCTTTTGTTTACAAACTTTATCTCCTGTTTAAAGCAACTTGGAAGATCAGACTGTCTGACACCGCTCTTTGAAAGTGTTATTTATGATTTCTAGATCATATGTCAAAGTTTGAGCCTTTAGTTTTGATAATTGACGCAGTTTGGGATACTTCATCTTATTCTTTACACCGAACATGTGCCAGCAGTTTCTCATTTGTATTCTCACTGGTTTACTTTATATGAAAGATTTTCTGCAGCCATGGCATGCTGCCGTTTGTTCACATTTTGTCAGCTAATTCAGTTGAGGTTTTTTTACTACACATATTAGTATTCATTGATTTTTGTCATTTTAAAACTATTATTCAAAATTACTATTGTTGTATCTCTCCTTTTTTGAGGTCTGCACCATTGTTAATTGTGGTTTTTAATGATTCCTGTCTTGGATTTTATAGCATATTATTACCATCACAGAATCAAGTTCCAAATTAATATTTTGGTCTGAAGAAAAGCACTCCTTTTCTTTTTCCAAGAAGTGTTTGATTTGCTCATGCAGTTTCTTGCTTGTGACAATTGTAAAATGAAATTTTTCTGCTACTTCTACAGTGGGAAAACTGCCCCAAATATCTTACTTTAGTCTTAAAGTCTGTGAGAGAGGGATGAGACAGAAGATGTGCTTGGCCTTTGGTGGTGAAGATTTTCTATGGAGAAGAACCTACGTCCATCTCCAAGATACATACTTTTGAGGTCTATCATCTGCAGCATCCTCACCACAGTGAGCACAGGACTATCTTTCAAATGCTGCAAATGCCAGGCTGGTTTGGAAAAATAAAGTCTCAAAAGAGAAGTCAAAAACTTGTGTGTAACACTTGTGTGACATTTCCACTTCGGCCTCCTTTTTCTAAAAGATAGATCACAGCATATTGATCCACTTTGCATGTGCTGTTCATAATCGGCCCAAGACAAAATGAACAGAAGCGCTGTAAGCTGGAGACAGCTAACAGGCAGATGACTGAAATTAGTCCATCACTCAAGGCAAATGAGCATACACTTCTCGCTAGCCCAAAAAGAAGACCTTCTGCAACATTGCCACCCGTGTACCTATGACTGATGGCACTCCCAGATGAAGGTTGGGTCTGTGCATCATGCTGATGATCAATGGTGAAAAGCCCCAACAAAAGGTGAGTTCTTTGAAGTTTTGCCTTTCCCTGCCAACCTCACCTTGTCTTATCCACAAAAAGCTGGATCCCTTTTCTTTTCAACCATGTATTTATTCTCACAAGCACTGGGATGTCTGGGCAATAATACTGACTGCCTCTGCAAAAGCAGACAGGCAGCTGTGTGTGCGTGCTCTCGATGAGAGATCCCACAAAGATGTTGAAAAAAGATGAGTAAAAGGATTGAAAACTACATATCCCACAAGGGAGGGTCTTCTGTTATCTGTCCAAGAGTAACACACAGAGCCAGCTCAGAGCTGCAGATCCAGCCCTGCCAGCTCCTGTAAGTGAATCAGCTGCACCCGAGAGACTGGTGGTGTCGAAGGCTGTTGATGGATCAAGCAACAGTAACATACATGTCTTCCCTTGCTCAGTGGCCGTAAGAAGTTCACGCACCAGGATCACTAGAGCTGTCTCCACACTGTACTCCAGATTGATATATGATTATGAAGAGCGCTGGATTTTGGCAGGTGGCATTCTAGACACTCCTTTTCCAGTATTTTTGCTTAGACATAAGAGTTTAGATATCTTAAGTATTCATGTTTCACAAAGTTGTTGAGGTGAAGATAGATGGCAGAGGGAGGTCTAAGAAGCTTTAAGCACCCTAGCTTTCAATCTTTTCTCAGCTTAGCTTTAATATAAAAGCCTATTATTTCAAACTTTAAATCTTCTGTTAGAATTTTAACTCTAAAATTGAAGGCTTCTTTCTCCAAGAGATTTAATTTCTTTATGGATTGTTGGATTAAAACACGATCTTCCTGTTGGACTTCTCCCTATTTTTATGATCCTTCCTTAAGCACAAGGTTCTTGATCCTGTACAAGAAACAGAGAGAGAGAAAAAAGAAAACATTGTACTTGTCTGGTGGTCTCACATAAAGAATATTTTCCAGGAATATAGAAAAGAAAGGAAAGTAGGACAGCAGCTTCATTATGCATAATAGTTATTGCGAATAAAGAGAAATGGTCATGCATTGTTTGCTACAGTGGTGATGTGTACAGTAGTAATTGCACAGTATCATAGGAATTATCCAAAACTCTTGTACTAAATTACAACGTATCTCATGTATTAACTGTCCACACAACTTATATTACAACTGCACACTGAGAATGGGCAAGTATATTTACAAACTTGAGATAAGCCATCCTGCCCATAGAGTATGAGAGAAATTGCTAAGATCATGAACACCCTTAAGTTGGTTGTCATATATTGATGTCCTAAATTCAAATTTTAAATCAACAGAAGTTCCCACAGAATCTTTAATTAAATGCAAAGAAATGCTGAAAGACTCTAATTTATTTCTGCCATGCCAAGACACTACATACAGCTGATATAGCTGCAGATGCACTGGTAACCAAGGTACGGATATGCTGTTTACAAATATTAACAGGCAACCATGAGAGCACTAGGAGAATGCTAGATGTTCAATTAGCATAGGACAGGGTCTATACCCTACTTTTATTAACGTTAATATAACCGATTAAACCAGAGAGATCTTTCTAATAAAAAGATCTTGTTTGGGCAGGATATTAACTGAAGGAAAAATTATATGAAGGCTTAAGGTTAGGATTTGATTGAAGATTTTAGGCTACTGAATCTATTTAGTAATTAGATGAGGACTAAAGGGAACATTTTATCTCAGAATGAGTATGAGTTATTTGTTGGGACAAAGAGCCAAAGTCCCGGGTGTCATGCTTTCATCTACTTACAGCAAATGGAGGAAACTTGGCTTCTCAGCAGTGGTCAGTAATCAAATGTGAAAATTCAGTCAAGTTAGTATTTTCTCAATTACAAAGCTTTTTAATGTATTGTTTTAAAATAATTGAAAATAAGGATCAGTGGGAATAAAATTCTCATTTAAAAAATGTTTCTGCAGCAGGAATGTCTAAACAAAATACAGCAAATAGCTCCATTCTTAACAGTCTCACTCTGTCTATTGTAAGTGCTGATGTAAATTACACCAGGGTTCAGAGCTACATTATTTTCTCTACTGTATTTTTCTGTTTTCATTCCAAGTGCAATTTCACATAGGAAGGGTGAAGAGAACCACTAGGAGGGGCCAAGTTTGCACAGGATGAGGTTTTCTTCACATTAATTTTTCTCTCGGAATAGATATCCATAGAAAGATTTTCAGAATTTGCTATATAAAGAGAGGATTTCTTAATTCGATGTGTAATTCCACTCAACCTTTACAAACATATACTTACAAATATTTACACATGGAAACTTTTCAGTGGCTTGTTCAATCAGTATTATTACGTCCACTATTGCAATGCCACAAACAAAAGAATGGCAGGAAGTGACACCACTAACTGTATCTAGAAATGACACAAAAGCAAAAGACATCCCAGCTTTACATCTCCAGAGCATGTGCATGATGGCACAATCTACAGAAAAGGAGATGCTCTCTTCAGCTGAGGGATATCAACGCTTTCCTAAATCACCATATTTCTCCATTAAATTTGTTTTCCAGGGTTCATGTGATTTGATACTTATTTTTTCCTTTGAATGTCACTTTAAAAGAACACAGAATCCATGCAAAATCTAATTCTGAATTTGCATTCAGAATTCCAAATTCATGAATTTGCATTTGCCTTATATTAGAGCACAGTTCTGAAGAATCAAAAGGACTTAGGTTTTGGGGGTGTTTATAAACAAAGAATGGAATAAAATTGTCTTCCAGCCCTAGTTTCTTGAGGTCAGTCTCTCCAGTGAAACGTTTAAGAACCTGATCTTTCACATTGATCTCTTCACATCCTGTTGATAAAAGAGGAGATATAAAGTGGCATGATCTGCATATTTGCTACTAAAATCATCCATCCTACTCTCAAGCTACGCAAGCACCAGTGCCATGGTAAAGCATCAAGCACAGTTTTGCCTAGGATTCTTGAACAACTGTTAGACAAGGAAGGCACCCAAGATCCTCCGTGGACAAACCTCATGGGGAATAGATTAAGGATACTGAGAAGAGGTTGTTTGTAATATTTCCACCTGAAATCTGAGAAGCATCAAATGGTGCCATGCAAACTAAGCCAAAATTCCAGAGACAATCATGAAAGTAGGCTGAGATCTGCTGTCTGATTTTTGTCTCAAGGACTCATAATTTGAACTGAAAGTTTCCAGAGCTTAGCTGTGCTGAAAAATCAGGGACAAGCTGACTGCATTTGGACATTTAAAATGGATGCACCCAAGAAGAGAATGAGTTTTGTAAATTCAGCTGCTTAGGCAGGAAAAAAATTCCAACCATGACACTTGTGTATGAAGGCAATCTTAGGCCAAAAAAGAAACAAGAGAATCAAGCACAGCATGACTTCTGTCTGCATAGAAAAGAACTCTCCAGAAGGATATGCAAAGGCTTCAGAATTGTTAAAAATCTTTTTTAAATTTTAAAAAAAATTATAAAATATTTTAAAAATCTATTTATTAAGAAAGTAAGAAACATCTCCATGATCCCCCCACACACACCCCAAAATGGAATTTTAAAATGATTTTGTAAACTTCTCTTTTTTGGATGTGGGGTATGTGACTATTACAAACCTTCAACAAGCATACAGCTAAATCAATCAAAGTTGTGATTAAAGAAAAACAAGCTGTAAGTGAAGCAGACAAAACTGCTAATATCAGGCAACTGGGACAGAAAGTAGCATAATAGATTGATCAATTTAATGACTGACTAAAACTCAGTTCTATAATAAGCTGCAGGACAAATAGGGGTAAAAATCCTTCCTGACTACACAGTTGTTTCTTTATGATCAATTCCTTCATCTGCATTGCATAGTGTTACACAAACTGGTTGAGATTAAAATCTTGAGGCTCTGTTTTTTGGATTTGTCTCAACTGGCAGCTTATTCAAGGTTATTAATCAGATCTGATTCATAATTCTCAAAATGTCGTAAAGAGGGCTCACATTAAAAAAAAAAATCATGTATATCATGCAAACGTCTTTCTGGGGATGACTCAGTCAGCTGTAGGTTGTGCCACAGCTCTGTTGCAGTGTGTAATGTTGTTTGAGTCACTGATTCTAACCAGACTTCTTTGAACCTGATTTTTCCTGGAAATCCTACAGATTTTTTTTCCTTTCTTCCCCTCCTCAGAAGACCAAGAAGACACAAATGAACAGATCTCACATAAATTACTGTGACCCTAGCCATACCTGCAACACACCACAGTAATAGAAAACAGTAATTATATCTGGATACGGTTGTTTTAAAATTAGACATTGGTTACAAGCAACAAAAAAAAAAAATAGAATGAGGAATCTGGGACAGATCATTTTTGCTTTCATCAAGCATGAATCAGTCACCAAAGGATTGCAGTGTTCTTCAGGACAAAAAGACCTTTTCTCATGATATTTCAGCTTCTGGACAAGATACTCTCTGAAGGGGATACGACAAATGTGGGGAAAAAAAGTCAGTGTGGAGATGCCATCCGTGCTGAAGGCTTTTCCAGAATCCTGTGGGTTTGGTTACATACATTAAACCCGGTTGTCAGACCAAATAGGGAAGGTAGGCAAGTTATGTTGAGTCAGTTCAGTTGGAACCTCGGGACATTAAGAAACTGAGCTGTAAACTGTAGAGTCTGACCTGGACAGCTGAAATATTCCACAAAGTAGAACATTATTTAAAGACCTTTTCTGAAGGTAACAAACAACACTTTGGCTTAAGTGCTGAATAGAGCTCATTAAAAATTGCTTCTCCAATCAGCATTTTCCAGGAAAATTAGTTGCCCTGTAGTGGCAATTCAAATATGAAAAATTTTCTACCAAAATTCAAAACATGGTGATGTGGAAATACTCCTGTGCTGCCAAAATACATTTGTATATGTGTGTATATATATGTATATAATTCAGACACTGTCTGCTCTCATTCTCTTCTGTTGGTCCACTTTGCAGACAGCTTTCACCCCCAGAAAGTCATTACTACCTTTCCTTTAGGACAATGCAAAGGCAACGCGCTGGAAAGCATCACACAGTGTATGTCTTTGGCTTCAGTGCATAGGTGAGAAATACCGAGTATCTGGGAAGCCTGTCCTGGAAAGAGAATGGAGACAAGAAATAATAGCCCCACAACTCTCACGAAGTCTTATTTCCAAATCAAAATACTTGGTTCTTCAGCCAAAACTATATAGAAACTCTGTTGTGTCTTTAAAGCAAATACGTTTTTCTAAATCTCCCTTAAAGAAATCTGAAAGAAAAAAAAAAAATCTTTAGAAACTAACAATACCTGATGGAAATAATTTAACTATACAATTACCAACATGCCTTATCTTTTCAGCTTTAAATAGTCACAATTTTGGCTATAATAAATATGGTTAATGCAGGTATAGGTATTTGCAGAAAAAGTAATAGAGGTTCAACTAAGAATCATGCAGAAAGGTTCATATACTTCTTAAGAAAAAATCCAGAAATCACAAAGGATATTTCAGAGTTGCCTTAGATGAAAAAGTCACAGCCATAATTTTATATTGTTTCATTTTTCAGAACAAATTAAACTTCATAAAACATAAAATCCATCTTTTACCTGTCTATTAGATAGTGTTGTGAAATGTAAGAAATAAATATTTTATCACTGTCAATTTGAATATGCAGCTCACACCTTTGCTCCATTTTAAGAATAGTCAAAAAGGGGAAAAAAAAAAAAATACCAAAAGTTAACTAACATGGTCTATACTGAAAAGGTTAAAAGGCACATTTTGGGATCTTCTTGGTGAACATACCCCGGAGTTTTATTATATAATTCTAAAGCATATTTTTAATTTTTTTTTCATGCTACAGCTTGTAAGTCATCCAAGACCTGCTTATTTCAAAAAGCTAAGACAATCTTCTTTTAAGTATTTTCTAAATAGATGTAAAATCTGAAGGTTTTTAATTCTAATTAGGAGTATTTGTCAATCTATTTCAATTTCACAATTCTACTTAGGTTCCTTAAAAAATAACCTTGTGTTTCTCCAATTTGGGTAACTCTGACATACAGTCCACAAATTATTTTGATTTTTTTAACTAGCACATTAAATCACCTTAACGAAATATGTTGCATCTACCCAAGGTCTTGCATCTACCCAATGTCACCAGATTCAAGACTATTTTTCTCCATTTTCTCCATTACTTCATACTGTTGCTGTCAAAGAAGGCCAGGATGGTTTTCCATCATGGAAATATAGACACAGTAGAGAACACAACACAAGTCCATATGAACTTGGAATGAGGCTGCGATGCCCTGATGTGGATTGTATTGCTCTTAGGAGAGTCACTTGAAACTTACATTCTGTTTTTTCCAGCTGAACAATACTCCTATGTCACTATGACATTACAACAGCAAATTCTGTACATCCCCCTTAAGACATTATGTTACTCTATGTTATTATTATAGTCAATATTATTATTACTAACACTAATAATTTTTTTTTTTAAAAGTGTACCTATTTTCCTGAAGATGAGTGTGAAGACCAAGCAGTCAAAAACATGGAGACTATTGCCATTACAACTGGCTGGAAATACTTCTGATGGAATAATTTTTCAAAGGAAAATTCAAAAGTGTCCAAAGTAAGATGCTTTGGAAACTTATATGGGGTTTTGCCAAAATTTTGTTTCAGAGAAAAAGGAAGACAGAAGTTCCAGCAATGAAGAAAAATGTACTGCTTGGATATCTTCCAAATGAATCATTTTGGATTTCTTTTTGTGTTGCAAGCTTGTGTTTTTCAATACAAAAGTATCAAAAGTAAAAATTGTAATGAAAGGATGTGATTTTTCCAAAGTGACATACTTCGATTGATCATCAATATTTTGATGTGAAGGGAAGACGGGATCTGAAATTTTTCACTGCAGAAAGATTTAAAGTTTGCATCTGTTACATTTTCTTTCCCTCACCTGCATCGCTTCAGGTAGGCAGCAGAACGGCAAAATTCAGGTTAAATATGTGCCACTGAAAGTCTTCTTGCACAAGGTGATCTTCCTTTGTCTGCAAGCTTCACCACTAAAATCTTCTGTAAAACAACCTGAAGTGACCCTTATGATGTTCAATAAATGGCCAAACAGGTGCATGTGTAGTTTAATCTACAAAAACCTCAGTAGATGTTGTTTCCCAGGGATCCAATTGCAGACCATGACACATTCTGAGAAAGGTCCTGCACAGGTAAAACATCTCCACAAGGTACATAAAGTCTTTCACCCAGTAGCATTGCCAATGGCACAGAGAGTTTCTCAAATGATTTTGGTATTGTTGCACATTGGAAAAACATTTATATACTTCAGTGAAGGAGCATTCTGGGTACAAATTCAAAAGCTTCATTTCCTCCAGTGCATAAAAAGAAACTTGCAAGTCTACATCCAAATCACTAGGAAAAAAAATAACATTAGGAATAACTCCTGCACAGATTTTTGGCTAGCATTGGTACTTTTGTCTAAGGACATTTTCTGTCTTATGCTGGCTGCTTGCTGCTTCATAACACTTGACAAATTCTTGGTTCCTAAAAGCAACCGTAAATGTTTTGTGGATGGCTTCATTCAGCAGGGAGTTCTCAGAACCTCACCCTGGTATTCAGTGTGGTTCTGTCTTCCCTTTTTAGCTTATCTTTATTTTTATACATTTCCAGCTCTGATACCTTTTTTTTGTCTCCCCTCTCCCCTCGACCACAGGAGAGATTTACCATCTGTAAGCTGGAATTTCCCCCGGCATGAGAATTTCTTTTGAAGGGGGCTCCTTTTCAGGAGGGCTAAGGCATACAGGAGCAGCGCTCATAAATCCAGTGTTTAGAAAAAAAAGAAGACAGTAGAGCAAATAGGGATTTTGTGCAAGTGCACGACTGTTGTGAATTCCTATCAAAATAGTAAAAGGGGATTACCAAAGCAGCTATTATATAATCTCTCTCCAGAACTACAATATCATATGTTTTGAATAATAACCATTCAAGAGATCAGAAATGACATGTATTTTAAAAACAGGGAGGAGGATAGGCAAAAGAAGGAATTTAGGTAGGTAGCCTAGCAAAAATCATATAGTGAGAATCCAGTTGAAGCAGAAAGCTGAATTGACAGACCTGCTCCAAACACTAGCCTTCAGAAAGGCAAGATATCAGCACCTTGTTTGGAATTTTTTGCTGGATAAATTCTATTAAAAATGAGATACTATACTGTAAATATAAGCTCATGTGTTCAATTGTTGTGTCAGCACTCAGGGCTTCTGGTTCATTCCCCAAAGTACAATATCCCAGATATTATACCAAGGCTGTACAGTACAGGTTTCCATCACTCAGAAATGTTACCTTTTAAACTAGAGCATGTAAATGAAATATTTTACACTGCAAAACTAACCCTAGGACTAATGTAACATAACCCTGATTCACTGCTGTCTGCAGGACTACTAAGGGTAGAAATCTTAATCTGCACTAATGAAAAATATCATGCCTGATTTTACTAAGCACCTAGACAGGCACTTAAATAATAATTCCATGCTTCTAGCAAGATTAGCAAAGCAACATCCAAGTCAAAATGAAACAAATCAGAAAGCTGAAGTTGCATTGAATGTTTGCTTATGAATAGCTCCGATTTTGCTTTGATTGTACGCTTGAAGTCCACTTTCCAAGAATTCTATAATAATTGCCTGCATAATATTTGTTTTGCATGCAGTTAGGGAAATTAAGGTAAACAATCTATTTTCTCTAGTATCTTTTAGTTGGTAGTCATGGTAATACCTAAAACATATATTATTTTTGTAGGCTTCCTAACTTTTTGAGTTTGGCAATAGAAAAATAACAAAAACTATATCAGAGGACATTAATTCCTAAGCAGCACAAGCAGAGCTAATTCAGCTACACAGGCAATATATTTGCCAGGAAGCACCATGGGAATCCTTGGATATGCTCCTAGGATGTCTTACTCATTCCTAGGACAGCCCTGGTTAATGTTTCCTTCCTGTGAAATGAAAGACAGAGTTCAAGGGGAAAGGAAAAACTCTTGGAGTTCTTCTTTTAATGTGATATAGTTTATCCTCTCATGAAACAAGAAAATAGCCTTGAAGAATGATTGCTTTATTTACATCAAGGGGACAAGTAGGTACCTGAAATTTGGGATTGGCTGGGCACTGAAAACCAAAAAAGCTGATGAGGAAAAGGAACTCTAGGACCTGCGTATGCATGCAATTCATGCTACTTTTAAATAGCAGGTTTTGGGGAGGGTGTTTGGAGGTGGTTGCTGGCTTTTTCTTTTACTGCACATAACCTACCAACTGTGCAAGTCAATATATGGTTATCTGCACCCCATCCACAATAGTCCATGAAAATCCATGTTGGACTAGCAATATACAAACAGAACAAAAAGAAAACCTTTTCTAAGCAAAACTGTGTTTACTGTTTCACCACTTTTCCCACAAGACACTTGTGAAAGACTGTTCCTTCCTTTTCCCATACTTCATTGATTTATAACAGGTAGAGTCTAGGAACATTTCCTACTTTTTTAGTGCACCCGTTTGGCTATGTGTGCCCAGCAGTCTACTTCTACACCTCTAATGTGTTTCTGACCCTGTATGCAAGATATATACATTTTAAAAAAATCCAAAATGTAGACAATGTGAAATCAGTTCTAAAAGGCTATGTGGTACTAGAGAAATTGTGTCCAAAATCTCACTGATGCTCATCCCAGTGTAATCAGCACTATACACCACTTGCATCCTCGATGTCTATCTCGAGATATTTGTGAGCAACAGGATCACTCATATTTTTCAACCTTGTTGCAAGTCTTATCAAGAAAATTTCAGTGTTTCAGCTATAAACATGATTAAACTACAACTAACATATAGTAGGTGCATGCCAACATATCTTTATGTAAACTTATTCTGCTTTTCTGCATTTGGAGCAGTGGCAAGTGCAAACATGTTTTGTTTCCAGCCCCTCAGAGTAGTTGGGTTCCCACATAGCCTGAGCAGATCATGGCAAGGGGACAATGCAGGTGAAAGCCCTCTGCAGCTCTTGGCCTCAGTAAAGGCAAAATTAGGCTTCTCAAAATCATGTGACTCCTTTGTTCCTCTTGAGTATGTATCCCCGTTGTTGCTTTTCCAGCACACTGCAGCCTAACCCTGGCTAGCCACGTCCTCCCTTCCTCTCTAATTTCCTGAGGTCTCCACTTCTTTTCTCATTTCTAAGCTGTCTTTATTACATACCATTAGGTAAGCCCAAAATGTTCCTGGAAGCCCATCGGAGGCCTAGATAAGATCTACATGCCCCATCTTGTATCTAGACTGTGTCACCTTGTGTGAAGAATGTCCCTGGTGTCTTGTCACAGTGCAGGTTTACTAGGTACTTATCCCTCTATGCCCCAGCTAGTTTGGTGTTAACAAGAGACATTCCCCAGAGTCAAGAAAGTTCTCTGGGGAGCACTTCTGGTCAGTTTGTCCTCTGCCAGCTGATCAAGTACATTGTCTTTCCAGTTCCTGGTGGCAGGGTTTCTGCTAGAAACCTCTATGGTCATCAAATCTCCAGCTAACCAGAAAACACACCCATATGGAAAATCCACAACTCCATCTTACCCTTCTCCTTCCTCTCTCTTCCTCATTCCATGCATGCCAAGCCTGTGAAGACACATTTTGAGCACAGGTCATCCAACAGGCTAAATCACTCAAATGTAACGCATTTATGCAATCACTTTCAGACCACCATACACCAGTTGTTTTCTGCCAGAGGATACAGGTGCTATAAAGCAGGACAGAGGCCACGAGGGAGGTTTCCTGTCTAGGTAGGCCCCATGGATGCTGAGCTCTGTAGGGCCAGCCTGCTTTTTTTCTTCCAATCACATGGTTGAGGAAACGCTGTTAAATGTGTTCAAAGATGTCCTACCATATGACACACACTCCCAGCTACAGGCCGGTTCTGCTGTCTCTCTGACGGATGCCTCCTGAGTCATGGCTTTGTGTGGCACCCATGCAAATAGGAAATTGAGCCCCAAAAAATGTAGGTCCCTGCTACATAAGGTTCCTCAACAGGAAAGCATGTGCTCTAAGTCTTGGCAAATACCTCAGTATGGATCACTGAGGTCTGCTGAGCTACACCTAACATCAGCCCAGCCTGTGATGCCTAGAGATATGTAAGCATTGCCTGATTTCAGATTTCCACAAGTACTGTTGGTGACCTACTGGAAAAAAGAGCCTGACTTCTCCTCCAGCTCCTTGGATAGATGTGGATAGGATACTCTGCATTACCAAAATACTATACTTTGTGGGCAGAAGTCATTCTTTTATAAAGGAATGCCTTGGAATACAAAAGCAATCCTATATGATGTGATGGCCTGCAATGGGTAAGGACCAGGCATGATGAGACAGAAGGGCCTTTTTCTTTCTGTTTCCTCAAGCATCCATGGGATGTTGAAGACTATATACAATACAAGATCCAGGAACCATGAGGACAGAGGAGACTGCGGTGAGTCAGTGTTTAGTTGTTTGGGGGTTTTTTTGTGCTAGGTATACAGGATAGACTAGAGCAGTGGGAGAAATAAACACATACACAGCCTGCTGTTGGGGGGACAACACACGCTTCTTTTATGATGATCTCTTCAGCTAGGCACATTAAGAGCAAGGAACAAACTAAGTCCCTTTAGAAACTGTATGGTTCAAGTATATTAAACAAATGACTAGCCCTCACCCTAGTTCTGAAGGAAATCAACACAAAAATAGAAATACCAGCTTCAGGAGGAGGAAAAAAAAACCCAAAGCAAAACAACAAAAAACTGACATCCATGTTTTTGTAGCAATTTTGGAGAAGTGAACAGTTCACACTAACAAATGTATCATGCAAATTTTGTGAATAGGTTAGGTAGAACCTAACCTAGCCTTTTTTGGCAAATAAACTATTAACTCTCCAAATTTTATTTCCTTCCAATCATAACAAAACAGTGCCAGTACTGAACAACCACTGAAAGCTCTCTGACTTTGAGTGCAATGCTTACAGAGAAAGAAAAGCTTCCTGACACCTGCTATTTTCTCTGTAGATGGAAAAAGAGTTCACGCCATTTGAACTTTGATCACCAGCAGACCTGCACCATTTTGCCCCATATGTTTTATTGAAATAAACTAAATTATGTTCTACCTTATAGCTAGCTATCTCAAAAGAAGTAAATATCTCATACATCCCCCTTTCAAAGTCTTTTCTCTATTCATTGTTGCATTTTGGAAAAGCTGCTGCTTTGCATTTTATTTTTTATTGATTCCACTAGTTATTAGGAGTCTGGACAGGAAAGGAAAAAAAAATCAGTGGAAAAAAGTTGCAAGTATCCCTGCAGCTGAGCTCCCCTGTGGTCTACTCAAGACTTGAGCAGGGCATCTGCTTTTCAAGTCAGTGAAAACTCTTTGTTACCTACAAGCAAGTTAAAATGTCAAAGGAGCTTTAAGAATCAAAAACGCAGCACCACAAGCATTGGCTAGTGCTGGAATGTGAAGCACAGTCCTTGGAACAGATGGTTTAATACATCACAATACATCTCTTACCAGCCTTTGCAACATAGTACTTCAGATAAAAGTAAGTTTAAGTTACAATCTGTGAACAAAATGTCCTCAGAGGCAGAGAGGAACTGCTTTTGACTGAGAGTTGCAGCTCTGTTTTAGAAAACATTTAATTGTTTTTAAAGAAGCTGATCAAAAGTTCCTTCTCCCCTTATTTCATAATTATGAAATTCAACCCAAAAGACTACATAATGACTCAATACTAACATCCCCCCAGCTAAAAAAATGCCATTCAACATTTATTCTCCTCACCTAGGACACCTGGAAGAGCAGCTCACGATCCACCTGCTTCACAGACATTAGAGAGTGCAGGACAATTATCAGGGCAAAGTAAGAATGTCATTTGAGCTACAAAGTGCTCACGTTACATACAGCTGACACATCAGAATACCTGCCTTGAGCAACTGGATTTGCATAAATGAAAGAGCTACAGACCATGACTGTCACGAAGATGTCACATCAGTTGGACCACGCTTCCTTCTTCGTCAGGTTTGTATGCAGGGCAGTCCAGGGAACCGGGAAGAATGAGAGGAAGAAAGAAGGGTTAGATATTTTGGATGACATATTACAGCTGCAGTTTTCATTTTCAACAAGTTAAAGAGCGTGTTTTTAGAATTAAGAACTTAAAGGGGGTTGGGTACAAGCTGCTAGTTTCTTGATCTAAGGAACATTAACATTCATTTTTAATTCATATAAGTTGGCATGTATCTTCAATAGCATCTGCAATGTTTATTCCATCATTTGCTTCGTTTCACATGAGTTCTTTCATTTAAACAATATTCTTGTACAGTAGCGGTGATGGGTCCTGAGCTCTCTCCGGTGGCATCAGCAGCATCTTATGTCTCCCCTGGAGAAGTTAACAGCAGGCAAAGAGTTTGTACTGCATAATTTATCATGCTCATGAATGCAGTTCATGAACAAACTGCAGTTTTTACAAGTTCGTTTTCTATTTGAAGCTGTCCAATAAATGTTTTGTGCAAACCAATTTCAGCCTACAAATTGCTCGTAAACTGCTCACTGTGAGTAGTACTCCCAGTATTTGCTACTTGTGATTCAGTAGTCAGCCTTTGGGATTGGTCAGGCTGATCATATGGCTTGGTTTTCTTCCCTGAACATTGAACTAATCCTACCAAACCCCAAGCAGAGGAGAAAATGGGAGGTTGACTAGGTAATAAACCAGGACACAGTAGGTGTAATGCCCAAGGGGACTGGCGAAGATATGAAGGTCAGTAAGGATAGACTAGTAAATGTTAAAAACCAGTGTCAGCTTGGATGTTAGCAGTACAAGAAAATGAACAGCAGTTCCCAGTGAGGAGCTGTAAGTTTATTCTCCCTATTCTTTATTTAGGAGGATGGCCCAGACCGAGAGGAAATTTTGGCTTGATCTGGCCAAAATTACCAGGCTTCCCATGATAAATAAAGCCATTTCATTTCATCGACTTCTTAAAAGTTGCATTTTTCACTACTTGACATATAACAAAACTATGCCTTTCCCAGATTATTAATTTCAACCATCAGTTCACAACAACCAGGTAGGAAAATAGAAAGGTTTGTGGAAGAATATGAACACTGATTTTTCAACACTTCTCAACAA
The DNA here is from genome assembly GCF_965638725.1 of Aptenodytes patagonicus. Classification (NCBI taxonomy): domain Eukaryota; kingdom Metazoa; phylum Chordata; class Aves; order Sphenisciformes; family Spheniscidae; genus Aptenodytes; species Aptenodytes patagonicus. The sequence continues at coordinate 66,450,413 of NC_134950.1, forward strand.
AAAAAAAAAAATCTAAAAATATTCTTTGACCTATAAGATGTGTTGATACTGTCCTCTACTTCAGACTCCGTGTTCTAGAAAATACCGAAATACCAAGCATGGAATATCCCCTCCCACTCCCCAAACAGTTGCCTTAGAACTGAGAGAGAAAATAAAAATGTTATTTCTCCATACTACACGTAAGTTTAATCACAGTGCATTTTTCTTCCATTTGCCTCAAGGCAAAACAGAAATTTTAGAGAGGACTGAACAGTTACCGATAGATCATAGAGGTAGGCAGAGAGGCAGGAAAAGGACATAAAGGTATTATTGGCAAAGCAGAATAAGCAAAGGGGGACTCAGTAGGAGAATTAGCAGAAATGTAGGTCAGAGCTAAGGTCTTCGTGTCCCTGGAGGCTAGCAAAGTAAGTCTGAAACTACAGCGAAGTCACACAGAGGAAGTGTTTTTCAAGGCGTGATTGTGCACGTGACCATTGGTGCTGAAGAAACTTCAGAGAAATTACTGTACAATAGTAACTGTAATTTCTGTAGTAGATATCACAGGAGTTAAATACTAAAACACTCTGGCACTTTCAATTCTGCACAGAAAATGGTATTAAACAAGGTCCAGAGGCTTTTTCTTCCAGCCCTGCAATCACTATTGGAAGAAAAGAGAAACTCGAGGCAAGTGAAAGGAACTCCAAAAGATCTAGGCATTTGCTTCACTTCAAATGGGTGGGGTTTTTTGAAATTGGGTGTGCTTACATTTTGCCAAGGCTTCAGCAGCTAGCCACGTTGTTTGCTGCTTCAACCACAGCAGTGGCCCAGAGCTTCCCAGTGTAGGAAGCGCCTCCATTCGCAATGCAGACCTCTAACCCAGAATCTGCTCCAGACTCAGATCTTTTGAACATGTGGTATCCTGCCAATCATGGACAGTTATCTGCAGACGTTAGGGAGAGGAAGTACGTGGTGAAGAATAAAAATAACCCATGGAAATATTTTTATCTGATGGGGTGAGATTTGAAGGTATTCATGACGGTTTTCCAATCATCAGTGATGAAGTGAAAAAATCAGCTCCAGCAGAAAATTACCATGAAAAAGCTTGATAGCCTGAAAAGCCAAAGTTGAGAATTGAAGCAAGTGTGAAGTAGAGGTAATACCAATCATTGCTCCTCCATCAGTTAGTGGCAATAGCATTGGGAAGCCAAATATTCATCACCTCCCACCATATAGGTGAACTGTAATTTTGCAGCTTGGAAAAATGTCATCCTTCAATTGTATTTTGCTTTTCAGTAGGTAGCAAAATGTTGCCATCATGTGTGGGCACATACTGTAACGCTTCCGGTGCTTATCTTTGCACAGATAATTTCAATCTCTAGCATCCAGAGAAACTAAATGAGGTCGTATGTAAAATACTAAGTGTTATGTGAAAACCAGCGACACAGATTACATCAACACCAGTAAAACGTCATGCTAACAGCAGTAATAAAACCATTTGTTGGATACACACATTTTCAACTCCTGCGGGTGGTAGCTACTGTTCAGAGACTTCTAGAATAATAACGCATTGTGCATGTAACAGTTAGGAGGCATAAAGTAGGGACGAGACAGATGATCTTTCCAACTTTCACTCACTGGGTTCTTCTCAGCACTTGGTTTCCATAGTCTATCCATTTCATCTGGTCACTTGGGATGTCAGCAAGCAGTGATGATACGAGTATACAGTCAGGTGCTGCTATTTACCAAGCACCATGCTACACCTATTGCTTGAATAAATCTGAACAGCATCTTAAAGCAAAGGAGACACTGCTGCAGTAACATTGACAGAAGACCTAGCTATTAAGCTGTCTACAGAGTCTAGTATCAGTGAAATGTTTGACAGCCGCAGGGACAAATATGTATTAGCAACATTGCTTAATCCATGTTTCAAGGGCAGAATTGAAACCATGCCTTCACCCTATGCAGGCACAGATTGCTGGAAGGATACTGTCATAAATAATAGTGCTGGAGGCCATACCATTATGCACCTCCTCTTCTCCCTCATCCTTCCACTTAGCTCCCCTAGGCCAAGTATATCTCATAAAGCAGAAGATGCACAAGCTCCTGGAACATCACAGAGTGCAAAAGAAGTAATCACAGCATACCTATAGTTCCTGGGTCTTCCTTTATCAGCTCAGAGTGGGGCAGTACCTCCCAGGAAAAACTCAATTTGTCTGTATCATGGGAAGAATCTGTCCATTATGAAAGGTCTATAGGTGTCATGGGAGACCTTTTCATATGCTGGGAAGTGAGAAGTTGACTTTCGAAAAGATATGCTCTAGTTCAGACAGGAATTAATTCAGCAGAGCCTATGGCCTGTGTTAAGCAGGAGGTCAGATTTGATGATCGCAATGGTCCCTTCTGGCTTTATAATCTATAAAGACTAACTACTTTAAAGGGGAAAAAAAAGACAAAGAAACCAATACCGGTATTTTTAAACCTCCAAATTCCCCACTACCCAATATGTGCTCAGATTTCTTTTTCAGATATGTGTCTGGCACTGAGACATATCGAAGAAGCGGGCTTAATAAACCACAGCATAGAGCTCCTCTTTCTTAAAGGAGTAATTTGAAAAGCTTAGCAAGCTATACATGCAACTTGCAGGTGACTCTCTAAATTAGCCTAATGGAGGAGACTGCAGAGGAATCTATCAATCAAAATTCTTACAGGAAGGTGAAGAAGCATATTACCAAGTGTTGTGCTTATATTCCTATTCCCTTTTTCCCCAGTTCCCAAATATTATATAAGAGATTTTCTCTGCTCTCTGCTTGAATAATTTGGCAGAAGATAAGAATTGTGCAAATCTCTGTTCTGTGAGAGCTTTTCCTGGAGCTTTGATTCACCTGGGTTCATAAATCTCTGGGTTTTGCTTTGAGGTTTAAGGACATGTGAGCTGCAAAACTGCAAACTGATCTCACATTAATAGCGTGCAAAATTGCAAAATTACAAAGCCATAAATGGATTTACATTTTCAACTTAGGAACAATGGGCTGACTTTCCCATTTGTAACAAAAATCTACAGCCAGGCACATTTTACTGTACATCCATAGCACATGGGCACACAGATACACATGCAGCCGATTTACTTGCTGGAAATTTGTGAGTGAATCCAAAGAGTGAAAGCTCATAGAAAGCAAACAATTTGGAGACTATTCTTTCTCAAAACATCCTTCATCTTAGGCTTCTGGATTTTTTCACTTTTATTTTCTCTTGTAGTACTGAATACTAAATCAAATAAAACCCACACCATGTAAAACAAGAAATCAGTCAAACTACTGAGACTGTAAGGCTTGTGTTTATAGGACAATATTTAGACAGAAAATAAAAAACCCAGATTTGAATGCACACATTCAGGTAAATTCAGCAGGTATGGTAAAATTTGGTAACTCTTTTCTCTGCACTAATTTCATAACACAGGAAACTCCTTTCAAGAATAATCATAGAATCATAGAATCATAGAATAGTTTGGGTTGGAAGGGACCTCTAAAGGTCATCTAGTCCAACCCCCCTGCTGTGGGAAGGGACAACTAGATCAGGTTGCTCAGAGCCCCATCCAACCTGACCTTCAATGTTTCCAGGGATGGGGTATCCACCACCTCTCTGGGCAACCTGTGCCAGTGTTTCACCACCTGCAGCGTAAAAAATTTCTTCCTTATATCTAGCCTACATCTACCCCCCTTTAGTTTCAAGCCATTCCCCCTTGTCCTGTCACAACAGGCCCTGCTAAAAAGTTTGTCCCCACCTTTTTTATAAGCTCCCTTTAAGTACTGACAGGCTGCAATAAGGTCTCCCCGGAGCCTTCTCTTCTCTAGGCTGAACAACCCCAACTCTCTCAGCCTTTCTTCACAGGAGAGGTGTTCCATCCCCCTCATCATTTTTGTGGCCCTCTTCTGGACCTGCCTCAACAGGTCCGTGTCTTTCTTGTGCTGAGGGCTCCAGAGCTGGACGCAGTACTCCAGGTGGGGTCTCCCCAGAGCAGAGTAGAGGGGCAGAATCACCTCCCTCCACCTGCTGGCCACGCTGCTTTGGATGCAGCCCAGGATACGATTGGCCTTCTGGGCTGCGAGCGCACATTGCTGCCTCATGTTCAGCTTTTCATCCACCAGTACCCCCAAGTCCTTCTTGGCAGGGCTGCTCTCAATCCCTTCATCCCCCAGCCTGTAGTGATACTGGGGGTTGCCCCGACCCAGGTGCAGGACCTTGCACTTGGCCTTGTTAAACCTCATGAGGGTCACATGGGCCCACTTCTCCAGCTTGTCCAGGCCCCTCTGGATGGCATCCCGTCCCTCTGGCGTGTCGACTGCACCACTCAGCTTGGTGTCATCTGCAGACTTGCTGAGGGTGCACTCGATCCCACTGTCTATGTCATTGATGAAGATATTAAACAGGACCGGTCCCAATACGGAGCCCTGAGGGACACCACTTGTCAATGATCTCCATCTGGACATTGAACCGTTGACCACTACCCTCTGGATATGACCATCCCAATAATTCCTCATCCACTGGACAGCCCACCCATCAAATCCGTATCTCTCCAGTTTAGAGAGAAGGATGTTGTGGGGGATCGTGTCAAAGGCCTTACAGAGGTCCAGATAGATGACATCTGTAGGCCTTCCCGTGTCCACTGGTGTAGTCATAGAAGGCCACTAGGTTAGTCAGGCAGGACTTGCCCTCGGTGGAGCCATGCTGGCAGTCTCGAATCACCTTCCTGTCCTCCATGTGCCTTAGCATAGCTTCCAGGAGGATCTGCTCCATGATCTTCCCAGGCACAGAGGTGAGGCTGAGGTCAGTAGTTCCCGGGGTCCTCCTTTCCACCCTTTTTGAAAATGGATGCAATGTTTCCCTTTTTCCAGTCACCAGGGAGTTCATCTGACTGCCATGACTTTTCAAATATCATGGAGAGTGGCTTGGCAACTACATCAGCCAATTCCCTCAGGACTCTGGGATGCATCTCGTCAGGTCCCATAGACATCTATATTCAGGTTCCTCAGGTGGTCACGAACCTGATCTTCTCTTACAGTGGGAGGGACTTTGCTCCCCCAGTCCCTGCCTTGCGGTCCATCCACTCGAGAGGTGTGGGAAGTCAGGAAAGAAAAGTTGTACCAATATCACACTAAGTATTATGTTTACATATTTTCACTAAAAGCAAAATAAGCAAACCATAATACAAAAATGGTAAATTTATCTTCATTTGAAAGGGAATATTTTTGTGAGGGTAGTCATGGTGGCCAAAGGGACTATTTTGCTTTGATAAAAACAATTTGGCGGGGGACAGAGAGAATAAAGTGTTTACTTCACATTTTCCATTCCAATTTCACCCGTGAAACAAAAAAGGGAAGGGTCTATCTCACTTTTGACAAATGTTTGACTTGTGAGAAGTCACCGGTACCGATTTCCATCATTATTCCTAGCCAGGCACACGTTGCAGAAACAAGTATGTGTCTCTTCTCCTATTATCATCATCACCACTGTTTATTCTGTGTGACAAAGAAGGAAGCCAGGCTTAAGCTTAATTATTTTAAGTGTTAAGCTTTCTCCTGATGTTAAGCCTTATTAATATGCCTCAAATGGGCAACTTTCAGGTTAGCTGCAACTCTTAAGAAACTACAAAACAGCAACAGTTAAAGTTGAGGAAACATCCACATCCAGAAACGGACCAATTTTCAAAGAGACTTAGGAGCATAAGCATGCAGACAATTTTGAAAATCCCACTCTTAAGGACTTTTATCCCCATGAGGTACGTGCAAGTTAGGCATATACAGCAAGATCCACAATAAGGCTAAGCATTTTTCAGCTTCCTGAGCCATGCAAAAGATTCAGCTGAACTGTGCAGGGACTCCTTCACCTCCTAGCATCCTTAAAAGACACAACTCCATTGTTTCTGACTATACAGATAGGTAGGTCCTCCTCTCCGGAACAGGAATGCCAAAACAGCTAATCCTTCCCTCTAGACATCGCAGCTTGGAGATGTGTAGCCTGTTAGTGAACTTCGCTACCGCTGTGGCTCCTTGTGCCACACACTTTGCATGGATTACATTACATCTGTCACATCAGGGTGCAAGGACTCATGCTACCTGGTGCTAAGTGTAGGGGAAAAAGGCATCGTGTAGGTAGAGATGGGGCTGACTGACCAGAAAGCAGCAACTCTCCCCAGACCCAGCTCTCTGCAGAGGGGAAGAGGAAGATTAAGCATTTCTTGCCTGCAAATACAGCCCCATTTCCCACCTTCCAGACATACATACACTCTCAGCACTCTAATCTCAAGGACACATGCACACAAACTCACAGGCAGACTATTAGGACTCCTCTAAGCAGGTCTGGGGTATGCCTTCTCTGTCACCCTCAAGGTGAGTTAGTCAAAAAGAAACTATTTTGAGACTCCTGCTGCAGCCAGATAGCTTTATGAACAGGTTACCAGTTAGCTTTATGAACGCCCATCAGCAGAAACTTAAACACTTCAGGGCAGGGAGTGCGTGTGTCAGAAACACGTGACTGGGAAACCTTACTGCTTCCAGGTTTTGGCAACAAAGCTGCTGCAATTCTGGGGAAGTTGGTGAGGCTTTGTCAGATAGACATGGGCACCGAGGGATTTCTAAGGGCCTAGGTCTAAAGCCTTGCTAGTGAACTAGCAACACTGAGAACCCTAATGCAAAGGCAATGATCTTTCTTATTGTCATTTTAAACACTACAGTATTTATTCCCACTTGGAACAGACATACTAAACACAATATTTAAAAATGACTTTATCTTCCTATATGAGAGCTCCCAATGGTTTTGGACCTGTGAAGCAACAGTGAGAAATATCTGCCAAAAAAACTCCCTCAGACCAGGAAGCACTAGGAAAAAGTCTCAGGAAAGCCTAATCCCTCAGTATTTGTAATTCACAAAAGTTTGGCTGAGTCTCCAAGCCCCTGGATGCTTATGTGAATTGGAATCACTGATCTTTTTAAAAATTCAGTCCTCCCTCAGAAGCATTTGAAACACTCTCATCTTGCAGCTCATTTGAGCTCAGGTAAAATCAAATAAGCCTTATGCCCCCACTGCCACTGAAGGCACAGCTACGGCACAGATAGGCTCCTAGCTGGCATGGGTAATGGCAGATCTGTTGGCATGGACTTCAGTCAGGCTGTGGGATCCTACCAGCAACCTCAGGTATGTGCTCAGATCACTGGTCCCTACTGAAGCCTGTACCAGTGTGCATTCATGCCTCTTGCTAAAACTCAGTAAATTCCAGTTTCCTGTCCAAGTAACTCAATAAATGTGGATCACCAGCAGTAAACCAGTTTTTTAATGAAAAGCAAGGAGGACTGGGTCTTGGCAAACCATGTTCTGCTATCACCAGCCAGTTTTGCTTTCCAAGTGTGGCAAACTTCTGGCAAAAATAAATATATAAATAAATAACTGCAGCAATCAGCACAAGGGAAGCAAGCAGCGGAGTAGGCTTTGCACAGCAGGCTGAGAAGGCCTGATAATGAATGACTGATGATGATTACATGCAATTTTTTACTTCCTGCAAAATGATAGATACTGGCCAAGTGAGCCCCACAGCGCCAGAGCGCCGTAGAGCCAGGCTGGAAAGCCGGCTCGACAGCACGCCTCTGCTTCCTCGGCAGGTGGAGCGTCCAGCTACAGGCGGTGAGCTGCCCCGGGTACCCACAGGGCGCCTTGCCCACAGCAGCTCCTGGGCCACTGCCGCAGGCGGCACGGCCCCTTGGCAGGAGCGGTCAAGGGAAAGGAATGGCAGGGGGACTAATTCAGAAGGGGAAGGGGAGGAGGAGAAACCCACATAACAAAAGTGCTTATGATTAATGGATCGGAGATGAGAGGAAAGTTTACATATGCACTTGGACAGGAGGAAAGGATGTTCACAAGCTTCCTCCATGACAAATGCAGGCAAGAAACAGGGAGGAAAGAACTATTAATCAGTGGCACAAACAGATTTTTTTCCCCTCAGGAGAAGCCGGTCCAGGCAAACTGCTCGGAGCGGCTGTTTCCAGCTTGCCCTTTACAGAGGGCTGCTCGGCAGGCCCCACCACTGTCTGCAATGAGCCAGCATCCTTTAAGCCCAGCTCCTCCTTCATCTCCTTGCACAAAGTGGAAAAGAGTCCTAAAGACAACATACGAGTAAAAACCTTCATCTTCATGTTTCAGCCACTGTTGTTATTCACGGTGCACCTTACAAGCATGGCTACCTGCCAGTCAAACAAATACCACTCTACTGAGTCCCCTAAACAGCCATCTGATCCTTTTCTAACTGTTGTTTAGAGTTGTTTAGGGGTGCCCATGGAGTGATGATTAACAGCCCCAGGCGCTGTGCAAGCACTTGGAATATGCATTTCTTACTAGTAGGGACATTTTTTCCTTCATATTTTTATTGGTTGTGTTTTATTAGTCACATTGCTCTTCAGCCTCCCTGCAGCATTGGCAGCAATGCCATTAGCTCGAGATGAAGGTGCATGTCCTCCCTTCATGGCTGAGGTAAGGTACCACAATAAAAGCAATATCAATAAACAGTACATTGCAGAAAATTAATAAGCAGTGTACTGATGTATTGTTGGCAGCCAGTAGTGACTACAGAATAGGTAACACACTTAATATCAAGTCATTTCTTGTTTTGGTTGCTAAGAAAGTATTTAGGAGTCTTGATAGCATGTAGTAAAACAGACTGGAGAAGGTATACAAATATTAAGTGAAGTCCAAGCACATTAATTACTTAGTAAGTGCTTGTAATTATCTGACAACTAGAGCACCTTGCTTGATCTGACATATGTAGTGTTACTCCCTTGCACCAGCCACAAGAAACATTGTGGAAACATTGGCGCTGTATGATAAAATATTCCGCTCTCTTACCCCAGTATCTCAGAGATCCACACAGGAGGGCAAAGCCTCACAGCACCCCAGCAGTTAGATACGCCTTTCTGTACCCATTTTACAAGTGGGAAAGGAGAAGCAGGGACCCCTAGAAGGTCTTAAACTATACACTGAGGTGAAAAAGGAGAGCATCATCATGCACCAAGGCTCTCATACAGGAAGAAGGACATCTGGTTTTTAATTCTTGGTTTTGTCTGGAACCTCATTTTTCCATACATAAAATAAGGATGATAGTACATCTCATCATATGCTCATAGGTCCCACATGATGACGATTAACATGTCATCCACCTAAAAGGCACTTCCATGTCACTACTATCACAGTTTAATAGTAAGCCATGAACATCACTGCCTACAGGAGTGCAGTCTCAGGTGGCAAATTCTTCAGGGGTGAGGACACCCTTTCCTTACACACAGGTGCAGAACAGAGCACAGAGGGGGCTGATTTTGCCTGATATTTCTAGGTGCTGCTGCAATCCAGCCAACAAAGAGCATGAGCACGCACACAGCATTCTTCTCTTACAGTGGCTGAGGCACAAGAACGGAGAAGACGTTATACACCACCAGCAGCTTTGTAAGGAGAAATAAGAGATGCTACTACAGCTAACTACTATTTTTTTTTTCCATTTCCAGAACTTTCTGGAATGCTTTATGGTTTGTTCCTTTTATTAAGTTGTTTAAAGGCATGAAGGAAGAAATCTATGCGAAGGAAAGAAAAGAAGATTAACATATTTCCAAATATGCTATTAAAAATAAAATAAAATCACCTGATCCCTACCAGAACTTCACTGACTAAATTGTTAAAAGGGGGGGAAAAAGCCCTGTACAACATCCCATCCAGATGGTAGTTCCAGTGCTCCGTGGTCAGCCTGTTTATTAATGAACATCTGTTTTCCTTACAAAACAGGGTGGACTTTCTACTATAAATTCTCCTTTCACATATTTCTTGGAAAATGACATTAGGAGTTATTCACTGTCACATAGATAAGCCAAATTTATTTTTAATTTTAGAAATTGCACATTAATTATAGCATTTCTGTCACTCACTAGGTTATTGATGAATGTGTTGCTAAAACATATAGCTAGTTGAATATTGAAAAAACCAAAAATACTACTTTGTCTTTGAAGATATTTGGCTCTAGTCCCTTTAGTTGTCCTTTCCTTTTAGCTTTCTGCACAACTCGATGAATGCTGCTGGTAAAGATGATAATGGACGTCAAACTTCAAAGCACTATACACATAGTGCTAGAGTTCCCTAAAATAATCAATAAATTTGAGCATATCACTGTCTGGTCATGGATACTTTTTGAATAGAAAAATGGCTTTATTGTAATTCAAGGTTTCTTCTTAGTTGTAACCATATCTTATCATTTACTGAATGTTATACATTGAATTACATAGAAAGACTGAGATTTGGTAATCTAAAAGGCAATTAAAATTTGGAGACAGACCAGAGTTATAACTACAGCACCATATGTAGGGCAATATTTTAATTACAAATGAGAACATGATGGAAGATTTCAGTCCAGTGTCAGGATTTTGAAACACCACAATTAAAAGATATTGAAAGGGAATGTTCGGATGCAACCATTTGAAAAGTAAGGTTTAGATTTAAATTCAAAAAGATTTAATTGTCTATTTATGATATTCACCTTCCGAGAGCGTAAGGATCTGGAAAATCATCCAGAACATTTTTTTTTCTCAGTACAATGGCTCTTTTAAAACTCTGGTGCAGAACAATAATACTCTTGCAATATCTTTCCTTTTGTGCTCTGACATTACTTTAAGAAAGAAACAAGCTTGGAGCTGGTACACTTGCTTATGCAGAAGTTTCAAAGCCATAGACAAGTGATTTTTGGTTTGTTTTGTTTTGTTTTTAACAGAAAAATTTCAAGGCTTTGAAGTTGTAAGGAATACATGTGTATGCATGCGTGTGTGTGTGTACAAGCATGTCTTTGTTTCTGTGTTCAGCCTGATACCCAAGGTACATGACTTATCTGCAGTTCAATGGCTATTAGTTATTATTAACTGTGCACAAATGGCATATTAGTTATCTACTGGAAGCCACAATACTGCGGGCAGTGAAACTGTGCTCCTTAGAAACCGTGGCTCCTTGCTAGTTTCAAACTGTGCTGCATAGCTCCCATCCAACTCAGCTTTTCACCTCCATCACAGTGGTAAGCATTTCAGTTAAAAAATATGATCAAAACAAACAAAAAAACCCCAAGCAACCAAAAGCATGAGACAAAAGCCAGACAAAAACATGTGGTTAGGTCGTTACATTGTCTGTGTTGTCCATCCTACATTCTGCTCTTTCGGAGAAAGCATGGACATTCCCATAGGGAACAGGGCAAAGCAGAACAGTACTGAAGTCAGGAGAGGAGACCTTGGGAAGGGGGTCTGGCTTTTGTCAACTGATGAGGAGGCTCCCTTTTCCTGATTGCTTTCTGTCACAGGTAATCAGGATTGCCACGGCAGGAGATAACTGACCTCATACAAGCAGGGAGGGACTGACTCAGGTGTGGCTGTAGCTGGAAGCCCCAGTGGGCTCAGACATGAGCAAGGTCCAGACACCCCGAGTGGCAGCCGGGCAGCTCCCACCTTCCTCTTGCAGTTGCCATCCCCTCCTGCCCGCTCCTCTCGGTTGGGAGGATTGCACCATCCAACAACGAGCTGCTCAGCAGTGGAAAAGAGTTCTGCCTCTGGTGTGAAGTTGTTGCCAGAACAGTTTTGGCATCCAATCTGAAGTTTTAAATAAGCACTTGGAGATTCAAATGCCCCAACCTACACCCACGGAGACTTCAGAAAGCAAAATTAAGCCTGGGATTGCTTTTATCTACAAACCGTGAGCACAAAAGACGTTCTAAATATCTGGCCTTAAATGCTTCTAAAACTACAAGTGTAAAACCACACAGAAACATTCTCCTTCAGGAAGGCTTGCAGCTGAGTCATGGAGCAGAAACTGCTCTCGGGTCTGTTCCAAGTCCATTACAGATGACACAAGTTGCACCATTTTTCTGTGCCTCACTGCCACCTTTGGACTCCTCTGTTCAGGCAGTAAACAGTTTCCAGAAGGAATCATCTCTGGCTGTGTCTGTGTTGCTCTTAGTTCAGTGGAGCTCAGCTGAGGCAGTATTGTAGCTATCTGTTTCTCTGCTGCAACAGCAAATCTCTAATTATAAGCTTAATTGAATGGCCTCAAAAAGGGGGCAGAGCATCATCTCCTATGCATATATATTTAATAAAAATGAGACTGGGAGACAGAGCTGTTACAGCCTGCATCTTTCAGAAACAATTAAACACAATAGGATAGTTCAGGATTTTCAGGGTCAGCTTGTGACACCCTTGCAGTACTCTGTATGGGAGACATGCATCTTAAGCCCCAAGGTTCTTTCTGTTTTATCAACAGTCAAGGGATCCATTTCTAACCCTAGGGGAAGTCAGTGTGATCTACTGGACAACTCAGTGGCCTGGAACTGCACAGATTTGCCTCTAATCCCAGCTCTGCTATTAGTTGACTGAGATGACCTTGAGTAGATCAGCTCGCTCCGCAAAGCTTTTATTCCCCGTATGCAAAATTGAGACCCTGACAGTTACTTCATTTTTAAAGAACTTGAAGATCTACTGGCGAAGATGTCTTAGGTAACAGCCACATATGATCATTAATAACTCACACTCCTTATGCAATATTCTCCGTGCCAAAGATGGAAGTCATTCAATTTGCAGAACTGCCATTAATTGCTCTCTTGCTGTTAAAAAGGAAGAATAAGAGCTTGAAAAACTCTTGCAATAGGAGTAGTGGGGGTAAAATCAAGACCAGCTTTCATATGAGACTGGTTGAATTTATTATTGATGCAATTGCCTACAACAGAAAGAAGGTAGGCTCGCTGACCCAGGGAACATCCTTCCCATACTCTTTCAGGAGTGTCCTAAATGATCTTAAAAATGACAGAGCTCTTTTCAGTTCCTCAATCACCAAATCTCTAATGAAGCTGAAAAATATTTTGACCCTTTGCTCAATTTCAGTATTCTTACTCACAGTAGTGTAATGCATTTTAATTAAAAGTAAACTTTAAGATGTGGGGTTTTTTTCTTTCTTCACCAGCACCTTGAAATTACAAGGTACTAGGAAGCTGCAAAAGAAAGTAGCCTGTTTGCAGGGTCTTTTTAAATGAAGAAGGTTGAAAAAAAGAAACTTTTGTGTGTGCAAAGCAAATGCTTGGTAGGTAAGTTATAAGCATGTCTCTTTATTCCATAATTATAAGTGAAATGTTCTTTAATGTGCAGTAATAATGTTCAAGCTATGCTATTTTGCAACTAATAATAATATACAACAGCATGGGGCATGATAGCTAACAAAGTTTTTCCAGCTTAATGTATTACCCACATCTATCTGCCTTATTTTTCAGTGCCTTGGCTTTTCAATCCAGCCTTTATGCTGGAAATCTGAGACTGAGTGGAGCAGTAGTTACTTACCTTTTTAAGGAAAGAGTTTGAAGCAAGACTGCTGAGTAGCTCAAATCATTCCCATACAGAGCAGTGTATAATAGATTTCTTTTTCTTGTTTGTTTGCGTCAAATAGAAAAGCTGGAGATGTGACTGCTTGAATCCTTTAGTCCTGAAAAGCCCTAAGTTCTTTCCAAACTTGCACAATGTTATGCAAACAGGGGGAAAAACTGACAGAAAAAAGCAGAGGTCATCAAGACCCAGCAATGTGCATCAATTTTGCTCGCAAATGAAGGAATAAATTTATCATTGCAGAGGCTGCATTAGTTACTGTAGACATGCACCATTTCCAAGATTTCTCGGGGGGTGAGAATACTGCGTACCAGAGCCAGCTTCTCCATTAGGCTTTTAACCGCAATGCTTCCTTGTTTTCCCAATGAGGAGTTAGATTTAGAAGCATAAGGAGGGGAAGCAAGCACACACAAAAAACACCAACCCTCTAGCTAAATTAAACTAAAACCTAGGTGAAGCCTCAGTGGGAAGCCTGCTGCACAAATTGGATCTCCAAATGCAGAAAAAATTAATTATGTGATGAACAGCAATGAATTCAGCAACACCTTGAAGTTAACCTGGACAGAGCTATTGATTCAGCAAAAAAATAAGCACTTTGCTTCACCCTCTCTGTTGTTCTAATGTTAGTTTGGACTCTTGCCTGACCATTTCCAGCTAGCGTTTAGTTCATTTGCAGCTGTTCTAAATGCACACTCTTCCCTAACGGTTCAGACAAAAACTGATCCCATCTGAGTTACTGTTGGTTTTGGGGAAAATACTGTGTGTGCAAAAAAGAGCTTGTTGTAAACACAGCAGAACAGACCTTGCCACCAGCCTGGAGCTCTGAAGTGGACGGCTCTCAGGGCCTCTAGGGAAGCAGACAGAATTGCTCAAGCAGTTTTGCCTACCTCTGCTCCAACAGTGCCAGTAAATCACTAGCAACGGATGAGCCGCCTTCTACCCAGAGAAGTCCCATATTGCCCTGTCCTACAGAGCTTTCTGCTCTCTCCACTTTTACATGCTGTGTAAATGGGAATCCTGTCTAAGAAAGATGACTTAGGCTGTGCATGCGAGTGATGCAGGGAGGACACAGCCTACCCAACTGCAGCAGTGTGCTTTAACTTTATACAGCTATTGTTAGTCTGTTCTGCAGCCTGAGAGGGCCTTCTGAACAGCAGTGTCCACCTTGCTGCTCAGAAATCCTTTGAGAGGCACAGCTTTGCTGACCAAAAGCTTTCTGTTCCAGATCCACTGTGCTGGTCACAACCAGCACCTAAGTCTTGGCGCAGCTCTGCACTGAGGACCACTGCTGCTAGTGCACACTACTACACATGCCTCTGTGGTCGTTCTGCCTCTTCGTTCAGCCACAGTCATGTCTCCTGCTTGTCTTTCTGTGCCACCTTCCAGTTAGCAGCACTGTTTTAAGTATTGACTTTGAGCTTTGAATCCCTAAATTATTTGGATCTGGGCATCTTTAGCAACCACCTCATCCTAGGGATCTGTTCAGTGGAATTGTCTTGACTGACAGACGCCTGAATTACCTGGGAGCAAGCTCGGCCACAGGACAGTTCACATAAGGGGTTCTTGGTTCCAGATTTTTTATTTCCCTCCTTGGTTTAGCAGAGCCAAGATTTATTGACCTTCAAGCCATGCCACGAGACTTTGCTGTTGTTCTTGGATTTCCCCGAGGAGGCTATGGAGGCAGACTGAGGCCCTACGGAACTTTCTGCTGGAGTACTTTTTCAGATGCTGAGCTATTAAAGTCTCTGTACTTTATAATGATTGCTGTTGTGCCTGAAGTTTCAGTTGACTGCCTTTATAACAAACCAAAAATAATCAATCAATATATTGTTCTTTATGGACAATGATAAAATCCCATTATTTGTTGGTGGTTCATCTTTTTTACTTCAGCTTCCACTGTTTTACAGGAACATGAAGGAAATTAAGACACATTCAAAAGAAAATATTTACCTTTTGCTTCTTATTTGGCAGACTAGTCAGGGCCAAAACATTGCACGTAGGAGTTTCTAATCAACTTTCTCTTTTCCTGTCCTCTACTTTGCAACAATGAAGACAAAGTAAAATTTTCCACTGTCTTAATTAGGAAGAAAGCAACTTTGTCACAGAATGAAAATAAGGCCCTCCCCTCCCCACCAGCACTGCGGAGTCCTTTCAGCTGACTCACACAACAGGCCTGGAAGAGCATGATCTCACTTTGCAGAAGGTCTGGACAGCTGACATCTGGTGGATTGAAGTGTATCAACACTAAGGCATTATTCTTTAGGGTAGGAAAAAAGTTACAGTCACGAAGCTGGGATGAGGATACAGAACTCTAGGTATGGTGGTGCATTATTTCACTTTAAGAAGAAACGAAAACATAGACTGATTGCCTGAAAAGTTTTCCTAGGAGTAAAGTCTGTTAGACTGTGAAGTAGTTTTAGAACAGAGAGACTGTAGTAAAGGGAAAATAAAAGTAGTCAAAAAAAATGGGAAGCCCATTGAAGACTTCTGTTGCATTTATTAATTCTAGACAAAAAGCAAACTGGGCTGGATTCACAAAAGGGGTTAGACTCTGAACTGTAAACTTTAGCTTTGCTGTTTTTGCCATTAGCCTTGGCACCTACTGGAAATGCCAATTATGGGTCAGGTGCCGACAGTCAACTACAGATGGAATTCAAAGAAAATGGCGTGATCCGCAAAAAAGCCTAAGACAGCTCAGGTGAATTTTGCTCATAAGCAAAAGAAGTGGCATAAGACCTGTTTTTCAAACAAATTTAAGGGCTTGACTCTAGGCTGAAGCTTAGCATTTCTCTCTCCTTGGGAGCTGGAGCCACATAGCTTTCCCTGGATGTCTAAGAAATGAATAAGAAATCAAGCCTCAAATCCTTCCTTCACCAGAGTGGAGTTTGACTCTCCCACATCCTAGTTGGCTGCTCTAAACAGCCTATATTAATTAAGGTATAAGAAGAATAATTACCTCCATATTATATTTTCTAAGCAGTATAATGTATTCAAAGCATGCCTACCATATTAAATCCCAGCTGCAGATACAGCGTGTGAGTCCTACTAGGGCTTAAGCACAGGGTAAGCCCAAAGTGCCTTCACATTATCAAAACAGCTGATTTTGCATACAGTACAGAAATAATAGCCAAGAATCTACATAATGAATCTGAGGGTGTCTCTAGCAACAGACAAGAGCTCTGAGGTTTAACATGTCAGACATGAGTATCTAAAGGGACATTCAGTCACACAGCTTCTCCCCCTCCCCAAGTTATGATGGTAGCAAATAAAAGTGTAAATCCCTGAAACAGAATTGCTTTCCCGGCTTGTACTTTCAACTGCATTTGACCTTGGATTATCTGTACCAGGAAATTTTCCTTCGCTAAAAAGCTCTCTACACCCATGGGTCACCCGTGACCCTCTGAATACCGAACTCTCTGACCATGCCAAACATCATTACCGTGAGGATGGTTTGAACTTCAGTTTCTCCAGCTCAGTAGTTTCAGCTCCAAAAGAGAAGCAAACTGCCAGGAACAAAGAAACGAGTTTTCCCATCCCTGATTCACTGATCAACACAGGACTTTTCTAAAACACATTGCTTCTTAGAATTGGTTTGAGACCTGGAGCAGAAGTACATTACAGGGCATTAAATATGAAGTGGACTAAGAGAACAACAAGCATACAACCAATGAAAAACTTGACGGTCTTAATATATGATACTACATCATTATGATTTTGAGTAGCCAGTTCAATTAAATAGTTAAGTGCTTTAGTGACAAAAAAACAGAAAAGTTAGTCAAAGTTGTCATTGACTTCGATGCCTATTTTTAACACAGTCCCTTGGTGCCACTAAGTTGTTGCAGGTTAATTAATGACTGCATAAATGTAAAGAGCTTTACATTTCCTTTCATTTAGGGAACACAGACTACGTTACAAGGAAAAACAGAAAGCTCATCAACCTGAGTTATCCAAAATGATTCAGAGCAAAATATAGACACTAAGACAAAGCCCATCATTAATATAGTAGGGCAAGGACATTGAGTATGACTTTGTTCGGAAAGGGAGGCATACCATTCCCAGTGAATAAAGTTAATCATTTCTCTAGGCCTTTTTTTCTCTCCATGAGTTACCTGTTAAGTCCCACTTGCTTCAAGTTTGCTTAATGTAGCCCTTGGATTCTTCATAAACATATGGCACAAATATTAATGAGGCACTGTTGCCCCAATGTAATTGGTCATCTAACCAAATGGCTCTGTTTGCATTCCTTGATTGGATTACCTCATTTTCTTTACAGAAGTGTCTAAAAATTGATTGTAGCTTGGTTTCTTTCAGGAGGTTTTTTCATTACCAACCCCACCTTCGCCCAAACTACCTACCCCAACTCCTCATCCTTAAAATTATTTCTTAACCCTTATGTTCCTGTGCAACAAGCTCATTCTCTGTCTCCAGTTTTAATTATCAACCTATGATAATGAGCATGGCTATGGTGGCTTTAGCCTAAATGGCTCTCATGACTGTTATTTGCACACTTATGAATACCACTTTTTCCTTCCATAACTTCAGTTGCTCAGCTAAATATTCACAAATAAGAGACTAGAAAAGATTGTAAATACCAGTAAAACAAGTATATACCTTTTTTTTTTTTTTGTATATTCATCCTGCTGGAGGCAAAAGAAACCCCTAGCATCTATAAAGATCTGAACCATACATGACAACAACCATTCCTCCTAGAGTTAAATGCTAATACTTTTAGATAAACAGAACTTATTTATAATAACACCATCTGCAGGATTCTGATAATGTTGGGGGAGGAGATTAATTTACCTTGCATTTTAAATAGAGATGGCCGCTGGCATCAATATCCAGATCTAGCTTTTAGCCACCCAGTTATCAGGGAATTTCACATTCAGGGTACTGCATCCCTCACCAGAATGTCTCCATAATACCAATGGACAAGTACTATGAGATGACATGGTGGTAGCACGGATCAGTTCCTCCTCCTTCCCAAAGCAGGCAGCATGCCCAGATGGAGCACAATGCAGGGTCACTTGTATAGCACTACCAAAGGAGTTGCACCTAGGACAGGAACCCACACGAGCCACTGTACTGCATTATCCCTTCCTCAGTATTATACTTGTTAAGTTGCAAACTTTTATTATCCAAAGTACTGGCACTTGCAAGCTTGATAGCTACCACAACCGTAGCCACTGAAACAAAAGTGGTTGGTATGGATGAGTACTAAAGCAAGTCCTCTGTCTTCAAACAAGGCAAGACGACCTGGGAATTAAGTGTCCCACATAACACTGTGGAGACACTGGTTCTGTGACACCCTACAGGCTTCACAGCAGCACCCTATGGGGAAAGGAAAGGAACTCTGAGACTTTAGATCCGAAGTCCTGCTCTCTTTCGCATACCTACTCCTTTACCCACCTGAACAGTGACAGTAGATGGTATATCTGATTAAAGAAAAGGAATCTGAAATGCCACAAAAATACATGAAGCAGATAAAATCAACATTAGTTTCCATCTACAACAGTTTTTAATTCAAAGTTACTTGATCATTTCCTAATGGACATCAAGAAAAGAAAAGAAAGCACAGGGTGATCCCCCCTATGAAAGCCAAAGTCAGTCTTGCTAAGGTAAGTCTAAACAAAACTCGGTTATCATATACAAGCATTTCCTTCCTGTGACCTTTTAGCTCATTCATTACACTTCTACCACAGCCCTTTTGATTAGAGAACTCAGATTCAACCTGTAAAGACAGGGGGGAAATGGCACACTTCAGTAATGAACGACTACATACGCACAACACCATCAAATGAACAAAGAGGCATCAACAACCCAAATTCTGGCACTTGTTAACTTTTGAGTATTTAAGTAAAGTTGTAAACCAATATTCTTTTAATGTTTTTTCAGTTAGTGCCTAGGGTTTGCAGGTGTGAAAACAATGGATCTATATAAATAAGTTGCATACAATTCTTTACATTTATCTCTTAGTTGGACAAGAGGGTTGCAGAGGAAAAAATGGCTGCTGTTTTTGCCAGACAAGACACTGTACCCTTGCATATGTAATGCATGCTTTGAAAACATAGCCAAGCTAATTTATGTACTGGAAGCAACATAACTGTTAGTGCCGCCAGCACCATCAAGGTGAATTTGCTCCCAGGTGTCTGAACCTCGCTCAGGAATCTCCCCACAGCACTCCACGTAGACATACTGCACAGATACACACACACCTTCTGCGGCATGCTGCAAGGTGTCTGAGGAGCAAAGCTGGTAAATAGATGCGATGCTGCAAGAGGAGAGATTGAAAGACACTCGAGAAAGGCTCTGATACACGTGAGGCAATATCACGTATGTGTGAGCACTATGTGTGAACCTGATACATGTCAGGCAGCATCATGTAAGAAGCAGTGGGTACGTGTGCCTAAGGATTTTTCTCTAAATAGCCAAATATATCCATGTATCCTGGCCACCCCATGCCAGGCTCCCACTCCAGGTCTCGGAAACAGCAGCAGCTCAGGAGGGAAGGAACCAGCGCCGCCAAGGTGGCTGCAGAGTAAATGAAAAGGATCTGAGAGAGCAGCAGCACTTGTGGGGGTAACGAGGACCGGAGGCAAGGGAAGACGTCGGCATTTGTACTCAGTTTTCTAAGAGCTACACACTGTTGTAGCTTTACCTGCCTTGAAAGCATGGATCGGAAAGGGGTGACCGCCCGCGGCTGATCCCCGCAGGAGAGGGGAGCAGGGCGCTGCGAAAGGTGGCCGCGCTGGAGCTGCTCGCTCCCTCAGCCCAGGCAGAAATCCACGGGAGGCTGCGGGGAGGTGAGAAATCATCCCGACAGCACATTTCACCTGGCAGTCCAACATTGTTTATCAGCATAATAAAAAGTGCCAATACTTACCACCTGTCTAAAATATGCAGTAATAATAAACACAGTTACAGGGCATATTATGGTCAATGATGAGATATTAATTTATACCCCTGGAAGAAGGGAAGGAAGGCAGAGGCTGCGGTGCCTTACAGGAGGCAAAGCTTGCTGTGTATGCAGCCGAGGCCGAGGCCTTTTCCTCTCGGATGAGAACAAATGGAGAATTGCATTGATTTTTTTTTTTGGTGGGTTTTTTTTTTTTAGTTTTAAAATAATATCCCTATTTATATGATCAAGTTACAGAAACAAATGGCCAGGATATTACCTTTCCATTCCTATGTCAGTTGGTAATATCTGTGTGAGAGCGCGCGTTGATTTTGTACAAAATTAAAGATAAATTAATTCAGGTGTGTGTAGGGGGGGGTCCACCAATGTCAGGGCTCCCTGGGGGCCAGGAGCAGTAGGGAGTTCCCGTGGGGGTCTGTCAGGGCAGGGCCTGGCAGCCAGGGCCCATCCCACCCCCCAGCCAGGAGCCAGGAAGCTGGGGGCAGCGGGGCAGCCCCAACCCCAGGCATCGGGCACCTCCCTGGGGACTGGGACAAGGCCAGGCCAGGCCAGGCCATGGGCCTCTGGGTGGGCCTGGCTCAGGAGCCCATGGCCGGGCAGGGCAGGGCTGTGAGGAGCCGGAGACGGGCCCTGCTGCAGCATTGCTGGGGCAGGGGCTGACGGCCCCAGGGAGGTTGAGATGGGGTCCTGGGCCCTGGGCAGGGTGGGGGGAGCCCCGCGGGGGTGGGCAGGGACAGGCAGGGCTATGGATGCCTTCAGGGCCATGGCAGCCAAATACAGATGCCAACATGCAGTGCTCTCTCACCAGCCTCTGCCTCACTGACTGAGCCTTTCCTTTCTCCCCCCTACCCCAGCTCTGAACTAGAGCTTTAATGGGGTGATTTTTTCTTCCTGCTTTGGGCTGTTTCCCCTGAGGAGAGGGAGAAGCCATCCACGAGCTGTCATCACCACCAGCACCGTCCTCCCAGCAAAGGAGGGGAAGTTGCAGGATGCGCAGGGCTCTCTCAGTGCCACCTAAAACCCGAGTAAAACTTGGTTACTTCTAGCACAAATTGATGCGTGGGCTCACTGCCAAGTAAAAATATATAAATTCCCTGTGCACAGAAGCATTTTTACCTACAAAGGCCAGAAGGTCACCTTCCACCCATGAATAAGAGCTTTGTGAGTACCTCTGCACAATAGAAACTGCAGGTGGTTGTTATAAGTGATGTATTTTAATAGATTTATTCTATTTTTTAATTTGGAAAGACTACTATCTTTCAGGGCAGGATTTCACTTTTTTTTTTCCTGCAGTTTATACAGAAACTTGCAGTGGTTGATCAGGCCACCCATGTTGAACATAACCTCACAAACATCAACGATTATCTGCATAATACAGAGAACTTATGCTGTATTTTGCCTTTGGGTTAACATCAGCTGTAAAAACACTGTCATTTGAAAAGGCCAGACTATGTATAGAGTGGTAAGTGCTGGCACCGAGTCACTCAACAACTGCATGTTTTTCTATATTATGGTTCTGGTTAAGAACATAGTTGGTTGGGATTTTTTCAACAAAAGACTTATTTTTGGCCATGAAATTTCAATTAGCTCAAACTTAATTTAATGTCATGGCCATTAGTGTGGCTCACTATTGTCCAGAAAACTATACAACTCAAGAGCACATCATAGGAAATAATCATAAGCTTAACTGTAGTGAAAAAGGTGGGCATCTTCCTACCATGTCCATAGCTTCTTACAGATAGCCCTCTGCCTATAACTTTAGATCTGCAATGAAAGGGAGAGGTAGCCCTATACTTAGAAATATGGTTATGTACAGCAGCAACCAAGCAACCGAGCACTCCCATGCTTATGTGTGGGGTCATCTAGGATAAGACTGGGGTTTCACTTGCCTCGTCTTGCAGCACAGCTGGAAGGGGAAGGCAGATGGAGTAGCACACCTTCTTCTGACTTGCTGCCCTCCTGCTGGAATGCAAAGATGGAGTCCAAGCACTCACGCATGGGAAGGAGGAAGAAAACCAGCAAAGGGAAAAGGTCCTGCTGGGTGAAAAGCAGACCTCCTTGGGCCACCTGCAGGGTGGGCAGAGGGGGCAGCTACAGCATCTAAAGAAGTGTGGGTGCACTAAGGGCTGGCTCAAGCTCTTTGCCACATGCTCCCAGGGACACACAGATTAATGGTCAGGTTTCTAGCCATGTTTTGGCTAACTCTAACTCAGTCATATGTAGATTTTAGCAGCACAACTCTTAGTGATCATGTTAAATACAAGTTATATTCAAATATCTGTACCCAGATAAAAATCTTCCTGCAATGTCTGATTCAAGAATGTTAATTAGCACATTAAAGCACAACTGAAAGTCCCAGGAGAGAAAAACCCTGGGATGTTGCTATTTAAATGTAAACCCAAATTTTACTGATGGCCTTGCAGAACGATTGGGAGCTTTCTGTTTGCCTTCAGCTTTTGGGTCAGAAGTACTTTTACTACAAGGAACACTAGAGAGCAAAGATGCAGGAAAACAATTGTTTTCCTGTCTGATTATTTGGGGCAGACATTAGACCCATTCATCGCTTGCCTGTACGTTTGTACCATCTTTCCATGGCATAATATGTGGAGTCACCCCTACAAATGAAATAAAGAAAATAAGACAGTCTCATAAGTTGGTAAATTTGAGGGCAAATGAGTTCTAGAAATCCCACTCAGAAATTTTCTTGGCATGCCACATGAAGTCAAATGCAAGATTTTTCCCCCCCTTCCTTTAGTTGTGTCAAGAATTATTTAGAACTGGCCTTATTGCCTACCAAACATCTATGCTCTTTCTCTCTCACACACGTACACACACGCACCCCCATGCTGCCACACTGGTGTGTGCATACATCTCTCCAGCTGTGTCCTGGAGGTTCCCGGGAGCCTGAAGGGAATGCTCATGAAACATGACTTTCACAGATTCTCGGTCCATCTGGAACACTAGGGCAGCATATGGCGGGGCAGCACAGTAACTGTTTGTGGACATGTCAGACTATTTTTGCATTGTGTATTACCTGATTAAGGTAAGAGAAGATGTGCCGATATAAGCTTCTTTCTCCCACATTAACCCTCTCAAATTTTATTTTTCAATTTAAAAAGAAAGGACGTTTTGGCCAGCCCTGCAGCGATAGTATTCCCTGAAAGGTACAAGAATGCTCGCATAAACATACCGTTGCTGATACAATTATACCAGCTTAACATAGACAGAGATAAAAAAAGAAAGGTGTGCAAGGGAAGAATGTTTTTTAATATAAATTGTAGGGTTATCCCTGGGGCTGGAGAAAAAGGTACAGTTAAAAAAAAAAAAAAAGATTAGGAAATAATAACTAAAGCTGCATGCTTTATTACTTCAGGTAAAAATATCTTATGAATAATATAATCATTGTCTCTGGTTATTGGGTATGAAAAAGATAAGTGTAATCAGTGTACTGTGATACAGGAACATTAACACTTTCACATTGACTGGATACAGACTTAGAAATGAGTTAAGAATCACTGGGTCATCTAAGTGGAGGATTATTCTACACACAGGCCCCTAGGTCAATTTAAATTATTTAATTTATCTCAGTGACCACAGGGGCCTAACCATCCCTGTGCCTGCATTTTTATCTTGCAGTCCTGTTAGCGTAGGTTTAATTCTGGGGGATCAGAAAGGCTAGACTAACAAAGCAGTGTACCAAAATGCAGGCACTGGCTCTTGTAGGGTTAATAATAGAACCACAAAGAGAA
Source organism: Aptenodytes patagonicus (assembly GCF_965638725.1). Lineage (NCBI taxonomy): Eukaryota > Metazoa > Chordata > Aves > Sphenisciformes > Spheniscidae > Aptenodytes > Aptenodytes patagonicus. The sequence goes on from NC_134950.1 coordinate 66,474,484, forward strand.
ATGACTCAAATTATACCAAGGACGTTTTATTACCCAGCAGCCTTAATCAGTATTTTTTTTTACACATTATTATACCAAGGGTCCTTTCAGTGCTCATTGGCTTGTTACAAGCATTAAAAGAGGGGACGATGCATTGCAATTAATTCCGTGTCTTACCCCGAGTCTCACTATTTTCTTTGAGTAGAGTTGGGAGGAAGCAGACAGATGCAGCCTACCCCGCTGCTGAAAGCTGTCCAAAAATTACCAGGAAAGAAGGTGAAATAAGTTTACTGGCATGCTATGTTTTCACTCATTTCTTTCACAGACAGTTGGGACCACTGCAGTCATTTACCCACAGACGATATTCAGTGCCAAGGCATGCGGGGGTTTTGTGACCCACCATCCAGCCCCACTGCCTGTGATCACCAGGCTGGTTTCACTAAGGGGTCAGTATGTGTAATACTCCCACTAATGTGTTTTGGAGCTGTGAAAATTTAGCACTTTGGCTCTTCCTCCTCAAGTGAAAGATTTTAAGATAACTGCTAGTTAGTAGCATTTCTCTAGAAGTTTCAGTTCTGGTGGCTTTCTAGCAAAGAGAAAGAAAGAAGAAAAGGATACAGTAGGGCCAAAAGAAAGACACCAAAGCACTGATGAGACAAATCAGGGAAGAGTTAGTCGCTAGAGTCTGTACTGAATTATTGACAAATATAGTCATGCTTCAGTTTCAATTTATATTAAGTCAGCTACACAACCAACTGGAAGATCATCTTGACCCCACAGACAGAAAAGATGAAAAGCCTGCTCTCAAATAAGGTAGAGAAGAAGAAAACAAATCAACGACATCCATGGGCTGATACGATATGCAGCCAGGCTGTGAAATTCCCAAAGGCCTTGTGCTCTTATTTTCCTGGAAGTTAGGAAATTCATGTTATCCATTTAGTTATAGTCTACAATGGATCAATAGGTTTAAGCTTCTCATTGGTTCCATTTTTGATGTGAAGCTGATATTCTCACAGATATGAAGGTATTTCCCCTTGTGTGGTGGTGCTCTTTGAGCAAGCAGATGGTAGGATGTTATCATGTCTCTGCTATCCCTTCAGCTGTGAAAAGCTTCAGCTGAAGTAATCGCAGTTTAGTGACCAAAAATAAATTTTTAAAAAAGGAGAAATTACCTGCACTGAACATCTTCCTAGGGTGATATTTAAGGATGAAACGAGTAATGGAGAGCTGACAGCTACCAGGCCTCCTTATGTGAAGCATTATACACCCAGTTTGGACGTCAGCAACAGCTAACCAAGCACCATCCAAGGCAATGTTAAACACACTGCAGAAGGTTGCCTATGAGGCAGGATTCAAAACTTGGTACACACTGTTTTGCAGCGCCAAAAAGGAAACTATGCCCAGTGAGGCAGGTTGGTTCTTTAATGTTTTGCTTTTCCTTTATCCAACTTCCATTATTTCAGTTCACTTTAAATTCTGAGCATAATAATATCCCAAACCTGAAAGAGAATTTACCTGAAACAATCAACTTCTGCCTATTTGCTGTCTGCAAATCTGTACTAGCTCAAGGTTGTGTGTTGAGTGAATCTCAGCCTTGGCTTGCTCGAAGCAAATTCACAGGAGGTTTCCTCTCAGGGAGTTTGTTTTAAGTTTAAGCCAAAACCTGATGCAAAGAAAGAGTTAAATCGGGGTGGGGTGTGTGTGTGTGTGTCCCAAAAATAGAACAGAAATCTCAGACACCTCTCCAGTGCCAAAGAAATTCGGATCTGGATAAAGCTTCTGCAACTTTAAGTCATGGCAAGGTTTCAGAATTGGTTACAAATATCTCATGCAAAAAAGCAACAAAATCACTGACTTGCTTCTGCAGTAAAAGAATAAAAGTTTTTGGTTTGTTTTGGTTTGTTTTTAATTAACTGCTGAGAAATCAGACTTGACAGTATTCCCAAAGCTAGTACTTCCCCCTCTTGCAGATTAACCTGGGCTAGTCTCAGTGGTTTCATACAGCATGTTCTTTTTAGCAAGCCAGCCTTTTCCACCAATGTCAGAAAAAGGACCATTCTAGTCTCCCTGTAAAAACCTGTTTACATGCAGTTTTATGCAGTCTATAGGTAATGTTTCAGGGGAAACTCAAGGTGGAAGTTGTTGACTCTATATATACTGTCAAATGTGAACCTGAAATAATGGTTGTTCAATGCTGTTCAATGCAAGTTAATAAGAGCTATTTATTTAGTGCTTAGTTTTTCCTTTTAATTGGAGATTTGCAGCAGCAATTATATTTTAAAATAAAAACATACTTTCATTTCAAAATATTACTTTTTCAGAATGTATGTAAATTTAGATGCTCTGACAAGGGTCCTACAAGATACTACACTTGTCAACCAGGTAGAAGAAAACAGACAGATACTCCTGAAATGAAATCAGAGTTGCTAGACACCAGAAAAAAAAACGGAGGAATCTGGAGGAAAAAGTTGTTTAAGTAGAGAGTTGTGAAAGTCTTGAAATGTCATAGGCCAGCTGTAGAGCATGTTAGCTGAAAAACTTCAGGGCACCTATTGAAAATTATTTTAAAAGCATCAGCAGGTCAAATATTCTTCTATCACTTCTCCACGATGCTCAAGAGAAGTAAGTTTTTTTATTTGCTATCTTCTTTGAATTGGCCAACAGGCCTAGATGTCCACAAGTGTAAAACTGCCTCTTCCAAAACATTACAAAGAAGTGTTGGTTATTACCCCAATGCAGCAATGCTAGTTGCCTCAATCAGTATTTCCTTTTTATTGAGAAAATACTTTGCTTTCCTTCACTGAATAAGTAGCATACAACCAACCTCTCCAGTGAAGCTTCAGTTTTACTCCTCTTATCCCTCAAATTAATGGAGGAAAGTGAAGTTTATAAACACACTGGAGCTTGTAACATTAGAAACACTTCCCTGTGTTTGCAGCTCCCCAAATGCACAGCCTCATTTGCTGCCCAATCAAACTCAGTAGTTGTAACAGTTACCTATGCAGGTCTTACTCTAGAGTTTAAAATTCCCCACCTACAATATATATAGTTAGTCTTAATAAATAAATGACTTGGACCATGCATTATATATCATTCAAATCCATGAGGACACAAATTATGTATAATACATTGGCTGTGTAATTTATTTATTAAGCAAAACGTGAATTTTCCATGCTTGTGTTTTGAGGCACAGTTTGTCACACACAGCTAAATGATGTATTCTTATTAGTCCCACTCAATTACCAAGTCATCCCTCTGTGCACTGTATATTTGTTAATGATAGTGCCACAACGCTGCATCTACAATACCTGTGATTTTAGTGATTCATAACCACTCACTAAAACTGTGAAAATGATAAATTGACTGCTGTTGATTAAATGCCGCCAACAGTATGTTTCGTATGTGTTTGTCGCAGTTAGGAGTTAAAGAAACACCATTGCTCCAATCATTTAAATATCTAATTAAGCAGAACCCTGGCTAGATAGAAAAAGCTTGTTGGAATGAAATATCATTAAAGGAAAAAAAAAAGTATAGCACTGATTTTTGCATGTGTGTACATAAAGACTTTTCATCTCAACCCCACTGATCATAAATATGTCATGAACAAGACAAAACCGAGAGATAAAAATTAAAAAGGCTGAAGAACTTGGATTGGAGTCCTCCCAGACCCACTGCACAGCTGCACATGGTTGATCTGATGGCTTTAGCTGATACCCGAGATTAGCTTGAAACAACAGTGAACTCCAGTAACATATAAGGCAGTCCTTGATGGCAGCCCTTAAGACGGGGGCAAATAGAGTGGAGAGGAGATGATTGGGGGGAAGCTATACTCCAGTAAAGCAAATAGCACCTCTCAGCCTCCCACTGTAGGGAAAAATGTTTGCACATTTGTAGCAAAGGAATGGCAGAAGAAGGGGAAAATATCTCTTTCAAACTTAGATTAATTATCTTTATTGCTTTGCTTAATGCTTTTTTTCTCCCTTTAGATTAATCCTATATAGAGTCCTCAAGCTAATACTGGAAGCTGAGTGGAACAAGACCAAGAAAAGTGGATATTTTTGTGCCAACAGTTTGACTCCCATCTGAGGATGCTGGAGTAGACAGAGTAATAAAAATAAAGATTTGCCAACTTATGGTCATCTTATTAAGATGAATTGGAAGGGGTTTTTTTTCCCTTCCCTCTTTTTGAATTTGGAGCTAAGTAGATAGACACCAGAGTACATGAGGGGTTTCTGCCTTTTTTTTTTTCCCTAACCATTCCTCACACAAGCAATGCTTCCATATTTCTGTACCTAAACAGTAACTTTCACATCAAATCACTTTGCACACTCTGTGGCCAGAAAACTGAGGACTTGCATGTGAGCTGATGCTGGTACGTGGCAGGGACAGCACTACTTAACAGGAGAAGCAGAGGGGGAAAAGTCTGATGCAAAGTCTGTACCTTGTATAATCCATTGTAGGTTTTCTCTTTTTAACACAAGAACCATGCCACATCCGAAAATGCTTCACATTTTAAATCTGTAAAGAACACATGTGCAGTTTATTGTACCTCAGGAGTGAAGATCTGAGCCAATTCTGCCTAAATTTTAACTTGTGTCCACAAGGACAGTAAATATTTTAGACGTGATGCTTACACTACAAAATCACCTCCTGCAGCAGAGTCTGACTAGTATGGCATGTACGGTATTTTTCATTTTGTTTTCAATAGGTATTTTCTCTCTGCAGAAAATGTGTCCTCAGCACTGCACATGACTTCCTGCTCCTGCATCCCTGGACTCCCGGTCAGAGTTTTGTAGAAGCAAGTAAATTAGGAGAAAAGGAAAGATATTTTTCTTTCCTATGAACTGCTTTCTACAAGGGGAACAAATATTAATTGTGACAAAGAAAGCAGCTCCAGGCTATGCAATGCTGTCATGGAGAAAACAGTCTTCGAGGTGGTTAACACTATGGTTAAAGTGACATGCCTAAATTAACAAAGAAAATAAGGGCAAAAATTGTAACTTACACTGAGTACCTCTGAAATTTAGACTAACGCCTTATTTCCAGAGCAACAAACCATCCAATCCTCTTGTCAGTTAATGGCTCTGTTAAAGATACATTGCCCTTAAAACATTGTTTTATCCGTAGAACTGAAAGTGCATATTCCTCTTTACCCTGTACACTTACATGCCACACTGCTAAGACCACAAAGACTAGAATATTAAATATTGTTCTGTTACAGAAATCTTGAGCTTTCCCCTCCAGTCCCCTAAGCAGTGATATTGGATAAATCATATACCTGAACCACAGAAGTCAAAAATGAGACTTCTCTATGCAGGGTCCACCCTTACACCTCCATTGGTAGGAGTGGCTTTACCCAAAGACAGCAGAGTGGAATTTGTTGCTCCATGCTAAACTTCATATAGCAGCAAAGAAGTTACAACAGTATAAACTAGCTAGAAAGTGCAGCAAAACAGCAAGGCCTTCGTTCACTGGGATCCATGTAACTATGCAGTCACACCTGCCTAAAACAAGTCATCCTACAGCTGACTGCAGGTTAGAAGGACTGAAGGACCAGTCTGGCCTTTTAAGTTTATCATTTGGCTACATGCAGTAATGTAGACAGAGCAGCACTGAGCTTAGCATTGGTTAATTCACCCTTTCAAGGACGCTGACAGAATCCCTTGCTTTTTTCTAGAAAAGGCTCTGTTGGTGAGATTTGGGTCTATCTCAGTAAATGTTTTAAAGAAATAAAACCCCAGATTTAAAAAAGAGCTAAAAGACTTGAATGCGGTAGCAGGAAAGAAGGAAAACCCTTCTAGTCCATGCCAGAGTGGTCAGAGGCTTTTCTTGGCACGGCATTTCCACTACAACCTCCACCTGAAGCTCTGAGCAATTTGGAAAACCTTCATGAATAATTTCTTAGGCAGAACTCAATTCCTTCAGTACTCCAGAGGATGAGTCATCCCTGAGGACAGGTACGCAAAGTACCAGTAAGGAGCTGGCTACCCACTAGAGACCTTCAGAAGCCCTTGGAAAAGGCCATCTCATGTCAAAAGAGCAAATAACCCAACCAAGTGCAACAGAACAACTCAAGGACATCAGCTTATAACCGCCAAAGAGCCCCACTGTTAACTTGTTCACTGACCTGTCCCAAACACAAAGAAACTTGCTAGAAAGCACAGAGGGAGAAAGAAAAGGCAAATAAGTATCCGACAAGAAAAAAAGACATTTCTCGGCTAGAACAACCTGGGCAGAACATGTGTGTGGGAGTGGGTGGGTGGCTGTTCATGTACGCTTGTATGTATATACACATCAGCCAATTGCCCATGGAGAGGACAGGGAGAAGCGAAAGCCTGAGGGTGCTGGAAAAGCTGCTGCTAGGGTTGATTTGTTCTTCCAAGTGAGGTTTGTGCAAGGAAGTATCTGAAGCACATCCTCTAACTGTACTTCATCAGTAACTGTGAAGTACATACAGGAAGAAAAGGCAAAGATTTTCCCCAGGCCAGAGAACAGAGACATCAGGAATTAATGTCTTTTCATTGTTTTTTTTTTTCATGCTTATTCCAACCAGACCCTAAATGTGAACCCTGAGTCTTGCCACAGTACAAATAATAAACCTATTATGCACCAATGGAGAGGAGATCTGGAAGCATGGTTGTACGTCTAAACTGGGAAGAAAACAGTGTCTGGAGCCAAAATAATAAAAGTGTCCTGATTTTTCATGACAGATTCACCATCCCAGCAATTAAATACTTTAAAAAGGCCAAATCTCATGTTATTTTGCATCTGAAAGCAAAGGAAGGAAAAGAATAAATACAAAGCATTGCATAGAAGTGCCACACATTAATGCTTCAAACACAAAATTCTACACTATAACAGAATCCTATTGAAACTTACCTTTCAGACAAAGTGCCTAACCAGATCTTAACTAGAAATAATTGGGGGAGAAGGGAGTAAAACAACAATTTTGTCAAAATAAAGACCCAAAGTATTAGGTGTCATAGAAAATGCACATGTCATTCTTCCATAAATAAAGTTGCTAAGCAGATTTACTGTGAAACAATTTATGCTGTGTTATGTAAATGGCAAAATTCTTAAGCCTGCTTGGTTGTAAAGAACAAACCTGTGAAAAGAATCCATTTTTACCATCAGTCACACCATACATTTAGCAGGTGTCTATTTTACCCACAAGCTTTGCAGATATGCAAATAAATACATAAAATGCCAAATGTATCAGCTATTCTAATAACGTTTTTCTCCTCATTTTTTTCCTAAAAGAAATGAACAAGTGCTTTATTAGACCTGGATGGATGTCCCTTTCCAATTTCTTTATAATCAAACAGAAACTTGGCAGTGAACCAAAGCATTTACTCTTCAGAGAACACAATGTTTTAGCTACTACTTAGCTACTCCTACCATAAAAGACTCCTATCAAGAACTCTATCAAGTATACCATGAAGTATACTCATTATAGAGAATAAGCTTCTCAGCTGGTCTTTTGCTTACCCACTGCCACAAGCAACACCAAAAGGCAGGTTAGAGAACCACAGATACTGCTGGTTAGAATCAAGGAATCAAGATAAAATACCAAGAATTTAACAAGGACAAAACTAAGAGTGAACTAGAAGGTATAAAACAAAAATCTAAACTGAGGAGGTTGGAAGGAACGTGGAATATAAAAAGAGGTGACAGAATGATGGGGAGGGAATAGGATGATGGGGAGGACAATAGGATGTAAGTCAGAGAAAAGGATTCAAAAAAGCAAGAGCAAAAGAAGTAAAAAACGATTTCAAGGAGCTGAAAGTGTAACGCTGAAGTGTTAGAAACCAGAAGGTCCATTCAGTTTCCACTGAGCGTTAGGGAATGAATTGGGGAATGAAAGTTAACAAACTGAGTGAACTGAACCCTGCTTTTGTTTACAGGTATGAAAGCAGATAACAAGTGTTAAATGAGCAGGGTGACTACAAGTTACCCTTTGCATGGCATGTCTGTGAGTCACATCATAGCTTTCAGTATCTATGATTAGCCATTACTGCTGAATGGGTGCTTCCCTATATTTTCTGATATTAGCTCTGCTCCCTCAATCGAAAGGGAAAATCTCAATTAAAGCCTTCCATCCCCCCAAATTTCAAACAGTTGTAACAGGAAAACCAATCCATCTTTCAGTTCATTCCTGCTGTAGGCCCAGTATTTATTTTCCATGCACATCCACAAGAACAAAAATGTCAAGTGTTCAAATGTCTCTGAAAAGGGTGACTGCAGTCATAACCGGACTGTTTTGAAGCCAATGAAAGGATAGGAAATAATTCTTCCATACTTGCTTGGTCTATACAGTGGTGTCAAAAAAAAGAATGGGTTGAAGGTAGGCAGAAGATGCACTGCTGACGCAATGAGAAATAAAATGCCTACGGTTTAATTGGTTACGCTGTCATCAACCGACAACGTCTGACTGGGGCACACCTACGGAGCCACCCGGTTTGCAATGCATCTAGGAAATCAGTGCACCTGCTAAGCACAGACAAACAACATCCAAACAGTAAAAGCAATCCGCTTTGGTTTCGCTTTGAAGTTTCATGACTGAAACAGCCAGAAGAGATTTCTTTCCACCAAGAGTGTTGTTCTTCCATTCTCGTGGCTGTCCTCTAGCATTCACCATTATTGCTCAGCCTCTGTGGTCTGATCTCTGAATGAAGTTTCCCCCTGCAAAACTGAAGCAAATGATTATGCAAGGTACTGCCATAAAATTGTCTTTCAATCAAGACATTGCACGGTTGCTAATGCAAGATTGTTTACTTAAGGGTGTTGGGTTTTTTTAAGTTAAGCAGTTCCTGAAACTGTTGTGGATTGTTTATTTAAGGGTGTTGTTTTTTTTTAAGTTAAGCCGTTCCTGAAACTGTTATGGATGTTAGTTTTCTAATCTTTTTGGTTATTTCTCACTGATCACTAAGGTTGATTGGCTGGCAGACGGTATCAATCAGCCTGAGTGCAAGGATTTGCACAGTACTGTATTTCCAAAGAATGTGCAGTGAATATTCAAAGCTCTATCCTGACTGGGTACCCTAATTAGTCTGTCTGATTGGATCTCGTCTTCTGTTTTCAAGCTGTTCACTAGCAGCAAAGGTGTCACTCAGCTCCAGACTCGCTTCAAGTAAAAGAAAAACTTCAACATGTATGAGAAAGAACAGTACCAGTAGGAAGTGGGACATACAAATTAATAAAGATGAAAATTCTTAATAAATAAAAATAAGTTTCCTGATTTATTTCTGTCTTATGTTTGCCCCCATTTACTCTCTGCATGCAAGTAAAGTTACTGTCTCCATTTTTCCACCAATAATTCATTTACGTTTATGGAGGCAAGAGGCTCCATTTCAAATTCTCAAATACAACAGAAACTAAAACTTACGGTAATTAATGCAGAAGAGGCTCGAACAAA
>NC_134950.1:70743877-70901377 GCF_965638725.1 Aptenodytes patagonicus
CCAAGACTGGTACAACTGTGAAATTCAGAAATCAGAGAATCAAAAAAACCAAACATAGCTAGTTTAACAACTCATTCAGGACAATAAAAACTTTTTCACTGAGTTACTCCATCAACTATAGGTCATTACTGATTTTTAAAGAGAACTAAAAGGAATGTCATCTGTGACAACCACAACCCAGTGGTTGGACTGCCTACCTGTATAGACACCCCAGTTCTGAAGGAGAAACTTTTAGAGTTATATTAGATGGGTTTCAAGCTAATAAGGTAGTCAGTGTGGGATGGAAAGATGGTTCAAAACTGTGCCAGGGGAGGTTTAGACTGGACATTAAGAAGCATTTCTTTACCAAGAGGGTGGTCAAACACTGGAACAGGCTTCCTAGAGAGGTGGTCGATGCCCCAAGTCTGTCAGTGTTTAAGAGGCATTTGGACAATGCCCTTAACAACATGGTTTAGCTTGGTCAGCCCTGAAGTGGTCAGGCAGTTGGACTAGATGATTGTTGTAGGTCCCTTCCAACTGAAATAGTCTATTCTATTCTATTCTATTCTATTCTATTCTATTCTATTCTATTCTATTCTATTCTATTCTACTGGCCTCACCATTTAAAAATCCAGCACAGAATGACAGTTTTAAGACATATGAGGCTACATAATGATAGTTACGCTTTTCAGGGACTGTACCATCTCCATGAGGTGCGATGCAACACAGACTCTCCAATGTTGTACAGAAGAAAGGCTGAAAGTATTTGTGGGATTAAGTGCAAGCTTTGGTCATCCTGGACCTTTGGACCTAGAAATACACCTTCAGGTCAACCTAGATCAAAAGCAGCCCTTGAGCAGTAATCCTCGAGTGCTGGAAACATATAAGGCTCCTTTTTTTATTACTCCTCCTTTTTTTATTACTTATGGACATCTTCAGTGCCAGGATGCTGTATACCTCTTTGGCACTAGGTCTTAGTCCCACTGGTATCCACGCTGCCTGCAGAATGCTTTGCACCTGGATTCTGTTTCTGTGTAAAACAGATACTTCCCCTGCTGGAAGAACTCAGCTATTGACAAACAGATCATCTACTCTGTTGTCAAAAATGTATATATAGTATGGATGTGGTCAGCACTGTGTTTGGTATTCCAAGAGGTTTAGACCTTTTCAGATGAGTTGGGAATGAGGTGCACACTGGAAGAGCATGTGCTGTCAGGAGCAATGATCAGATAACTCTTGTCCCAGGGAGTGTTCCTGACTCTGTACAGTCTGAATATAACCTGTCTGCCTTGATGGATTCAGAACAAGAGTTGAACAGAATGGATGTGAATCAGTCTACATCGTTTGACCTAGGGATTAAATGGAGTTGAACGGCAGAGTTTCCAGAAAGACTGTAAGGAAAAGTCTCAATTTGTTGCAGATCTCATCAAAACAGCAACATTAACTTTGCTGGAAGGATAACCGCATCATCTGAAATCTGCAAGTCCTCCTTGAAGCTGAATCTTGGTCCTGTTTTCAGGACCAGTTCAAATGCAGGAAACAAAGAGAGTGAGGTTTACTATCAACATTTTTCCCCAGAACCAACTAATGCAGCAGACTATTTCATTCTCTACATCTTTCCATTGTCCTCAAACCCAGAATTAATGCAGAGAAGAAATTCTTAGCTAGCATAATCAAAAATCATGGAAAAAGCTTTTTTTTCTTGTGTATCTATATGCATAAAATACACTTGGACAAGAGGAGTGGGATGGAACTGGGACCTGACTATTTGATAACATTATTTTTGGAAAAAAAATCTTTTAGCTCTTATGGCTGTGAAATAGTGTTTGACGTCTAAAAATTCTTGAGTTGCGGTGCTAGGGATGTACCAAAATGTTGTTGTTTGATGTAAACTTTGTAATGGAATGAAAAGATCAAAATAATTAGTTTGCAAAACATGTACTCCTGAGAAATGTGACATGGCAGCAAGCAAATAATAATAATAATAATAATAATAATAATAATAATAATAATAATAATAATAATAGAGATTCAGAAACTGGAATTATATTTGAGTTACCTACATTTGAGTCATACTGAAGTTATATATACCTTATAAATATATAAAGCTCAGATTCTCCCAGAATATACTAGTTCAAAGTTAACATTGAAACAAATAACTGAAAAAATAGGTGACAATTTTGGAAAGCGGTGCCAGCAAATTAGTAAGTCAGTATTATAGATTGTAACGGCTTTCCTTCTGATACATTGCTTAAAGCCCTTGTCCTAAAGATCTGCTTGATCTCCTTCAAATTTCTGGACCTTCACAAAGGTGCAGCAGACCTTCCACAAACCACCGACTGCAGAAGCAGGATGTAAGTGCAATCCACTAAATCTCTACTTTACTATTTTCTTGACAAACTGTTCTCAACTTTCTTATTATTAATTTAGATAACAATCTGAAAATAATTCTTTGGTGTGTTTTAAAGATGGATTAAAAATGAAAGTTAAACTCTAAATTGTGCTTCCCTGCTAAAGTCATGCGCTGCCATATAGTCTCACAAGTACATACTCAACACAATCCTGTGTGGCATATGATATGAGCTAACCCTGAACTGGACTTATAGTTACTAAAGAACAATATGTTATGATAGGGATATACAATAATGTCATATGTATATGATAATGAAGATCATCTGCAGCACCCAAATTAAACCATTTTTCCAGTGTAGCCAGAACTTGATTTCATCATCTCCAAGAAGTAGCTCAAACCATCAAAGTGCAGTTGATCGCTCAAGCTCCTGGAGCACATCCTATTTTTTTCTTGAATTGGTGAGTAGCTGAAAGGTTAAATTGTCATTGGATAATGGACAACTGTTATGGAAAGGACTTATGGCAATTCTAGTGGCATTACTGTGCTCTTTATGTTACTGCATAGATTTTGACTGAAATTCACTCAGGGACCCCATAGAGGTCTGCAAGAATAACATCCTTCAGCGTTTTATCCTACTCGGGACAAGTGCTGGTGCTATTTTCATCACATAATTGTGTAATTACATTTCTTTGGTGAATGTGGTGATGCACGCATCCTTGAAGGATGTCAGACAGGCCTGCTAGTCCAGAAATGTGTGCAACGTAACATTTCCTTTCCTAGAGCCTAGTTCCCAACACACTTGTGACCAAGGAGAAAGAACATGAGTAGGTTTAATTGTGCAATTATCTCCAGTGACTTCAGAGGAATCAAAGCAAATTTATACAAGCTAAATCTCTGTTTCCAACACTGCCAGAATATATCATCCAGCTGAGTTGTTCTTGGGTAGCCAAAGTGTCCTCCGTTGATTTTGATCTAAAGAAATGCTGTTATTTCCCTGGTCTTTTCACTATTCTTCAAGTAGATTCATTTCTTCCTCCTTACAGTTAATAGTCTCAGATTTATATGCTATCTTAACTCTCTTCTCGGTATTCTCTAAATCTCACACTCCTTGGGCATTACTTTTTATTTTAAATGTATTTCTGCTGTCCTACTAGAGCAAAAATCTGCTCTAGTAGTGCCCTATCTGCACCCATTCTTCTGTGTAAGTGGGTGAGAAAGACAGGCACTGTGCTCTACACCTCCTTTCTTCTTCCATCGGGGTACCACAAGCTACAATGGGAGCCAAGATAATACTGTCCCTGAGCAATTAATTTTCAGAAAGATACAATTAGAAAGGCATATTCTGCTTTGTATACTTACTCACCAGGACTCCAACTTCCTTACATATGTGTCAGGCAGAACCTACCCTCTGTATTTGCTTTCTCTCTGCAGGGCAACATCCTGTCTACTTTTCTTTTTCCTTAATAGTTTAGCCTTTTGGTATCAACATCTTATGACAACATAAGAAGAAAAAAAAAGCTGATTTCTGCACAAGGCAAGCTTAGCTACAATCTCCTCACCTTTGTGTAGATGTCCCTGAAGACTGCTCCATATTTGAGATATAGATGTTGAAAGGAGGTTTCTCAGCACACTGCATGTAATCCAGTGTTTTTCAATTAGTGGTTTTTCTTGTCTTCTGTACTTTGTATTTCTCTCTCCTGGACATTTCGACTCACTGCTTTTCTATCAGGTTAAATCCTTCAAACTGGGGGAGGAGAAAAAAAAAAAAACAAAACTGTTTATATGGGAGTTTACAGAAATAAAGGTCAAATCAATGACAATTTTTATGTTAATTCATTCTTACAGTTCTTAGGTCCTACCTAATTTGCCCTTTTTGGATCACAAAGGAATTGCATACAGCCCATTTCTGAATATTAAGGAGAAAGTGGTGCTAAACAGCAACATAGAATAGCAGTCTGCAAAAACTTTCTTTGCACCACCTTTTTCCTTCGTACATATTGGGTTCAAATTTTCCCGCTTCTGCTTTCTTTCAGTCATATTCTGTCTTATGAGTGTGTTCGCAGTATCATACAGTAGCAATAATTTCGATCTTTCTCATACTTAGTCATTGTCTGTTTCATATGCTTTGAATTTCTGAACCATTTTGTCTGTCATCCTTTGTTGTAATTATCATGACATATTTCTGAGGCTGGTTTGGTCTCCTAGGAAAATAACCTTATTGTTTTGCTCATAAGGAAAACAGGTGTTCAAAGAGTTTCTTTTCTTAAGAGCTGGGATCATACCTCTATCATTACTTCTTGAACTCATCTTCTCGTTAATGGAGAGAAGTCCTAGCTTTGCCATCACTGACAGCTGACCCACAATTTGCAGATTGACTACCTCCCTGAGCTAGTGTACATTATAACAGTTCTGGTCAGAATACTTTTGGGATTTCTTCTATCATGAGTTCATGTGAACTGTGCCATTGCTTGTATGTAACTTATTTCCCTGTTGGCACCTAGGGATCATGTGTGCACTGTCCAAATCCTCATCCCTGGGTTATGTGCTGTTAGTAGAAGGCTGTGTTCATACAGTGAGCTATATCTTTAGGCTGAGTTACTGGAGAGACTTTTCACTCTCATGCTAATTCAATTAAATTCCCTGAACTATTTTGTGTGTAATAGTTTTCACAAAATGCCACCTGAAACCTTCTCATACCTTAGGAGATAATGGTAATGTAGCAGGAATTTGTGCCCTAACAATAATTCATTAAAAACATATGTATGTTACCATTTCCTCAATGGTAACTCATTGGGGAAACACAAGAACCATGGGGTCATTCATGCCACTATTTCGTCAATCTCAGTATGTATCATCCTGGAAAACTTTGACCTTCGCAGTGTAGAATGGAAGAAATAATTGTTGTGTTGTCCCTGGCACAACAGCTGATAGACATCCTCTTTAAAAAATCATTGAAAAAACAGAAAGGAATAATTAGATCCAATTCTGTAATGTAGTCATGACACAGTAGCATGTCCAGCCATGTTGGTCTATTTCAACAGTATGAAAGGCTTCAGAATGGTATTTGAAAGGAAGAATTATTAAAGACATAGAAAGAAATAGAATATGAGATAAAATACAATAATAAATGAGATAAAATGCCAGATGGGTTTGCAAATACAGATTGTGCCCAGCTGGTTAGATGTCACTCTTTGATAACTTTTTTTTTTTTTTAAATACAAAGCAGATGCCATAGAATATTTCTGGTTAGATTTCAATAAAACATTTAAGCAGGATTTGGAATATTGTAAATTAAGCTCTGAGGATTGGGATTAATTCAATTTTGGTCATTCATTTGTAAGAAAGAGGAATTAAAGTGAGAAGAGAGGCACAAATGACGAAGCTAGTGTTGTGCATGTTGTATGACAGGATGCTACAAAAGCTTAGTTTGTTAACATATCAAAACAAAATCTAGTGAGAGATGTTCTTTCTCTCTCTCTATTAATACACTTCAGAAAAAAGTAGACACTTCAGAATAATCTGAGCAAAGGAACCACAAACCATCAACTCATCTGAGTCACTACTATTCTGGAATGGTAGGAGTAATAAGGACAAAAAAAGCATAACAAATTTTAATCAAAGAATTATTGAGGTTGGAAAGGACCTCTTGAGATCATGCAGTCCAACCCAACTACTCAACTCAGGGTCAGCTTGAGCAGGTTGCCAGGAATCTTGTCTGGTTGGGTTTTGAATGTCTTGAAGGACAAATGCGCCACAATCTCTCTGGACAATCTATTTCAGTGTTTGACCACCCTCAATTAGCGTGAGAGTGAAAAGTCTCTCCAGTAACTCAACAAAAAGATATAGAGCTTAAACCCATTATGAGAGAGAATTTAGGACATGACTGACTGTCATGCCATAGAACTGGATTTACTGGTCTGGAGTGTGATTTCCAGCCCTAACTTACTCTTTATTTTTTATTATGTCCTCATTTCTGATGCTAAAGAACTTCTTGATCGTAGTCCTCTTCTCCTACTACCTTGTTTATCTTCCTTTTTGGATGCTTGGGGCTTTCCCTCTTCATTCACTCATGTTGTTCTTCCCTTTAATAGGTTTTTCATAGTTCCTCTAGCATGCAGTGACTCCTCTTGCAACTTTCCTACTGTAACTGCACGGCACCATGTTAGCCTTAATTTATCTGGGATATCACTGATTTCCTGTTAAATAGGTTTTTGGCTCTTGTATTGATCTTTTTCTAATGTTTATATTTTTCAGTTTTTAGATAAAAGGTAGAGGTGAATGACTTCATAGTAAGAGAACTTCCTTGAAATAAGGTAGCAGTTAAAGAAACAGTTTCATCTGTACTTGCTCAGATGAAATAAACCTTACTCAAACTAGAGTAACAGCTGGGCTTCCAATCTGCATCTGGTAAGACAGAAAGAATATCCATGAGAAGTTACAAACTTCAGGACAATGTACATGGGGTGAGGTCTTTCTCTTTAACTCATTTTTGCAGCTTTAATTTAGGATTCTGCTAAAAACCAAAAGACTCTTTGATAACAACTTGTGGATAGCTGCTATTTTAGATTTGCCAGTATATAAACATTCCCCAGAGAGTTCAACATTCACTGAGAAGCCACCCTGAATGGGAATCGATGAAACTTATATAGCGCTTCATTATCCTTTTTCCTATTTCTTGATCTTCTTCTTCGCTTCACTTCAACCTCCCTTTCTCTGCCCAGTCTTCTGCAAACAACCCATCCCTAACTACCTTTTCCCTGTTGATCCCAGTTTTGCTACATCCATACCCAAATTTCTAATACTGTTACCTAGGTGATCTTGGCCTTATGTGGTACTACTACTGATGGGGTTACCTACCGATGGGATGTTGGCCTTGCAAGATCCTACTGCCCAGAAAGTCCCCAATACTCCAGTTTGGTTTTCTTTGGGTTTTGGCAATTTCTCACATAACTCCTTATAACCCATGAAATCCAGCCATCTGTAACTTCTGTTATCTTCTAACGCTGTAATCTATCATGTCCAGTAACTTCTTATGTCCAGCAGTTTCTCCTATACTGTCCACATAGCCTAACCTCAGATCAGGAAATAGTCAGTGACCTAGTCTTTCACCTAGAGCCCTGGTCACTTGCCTGCAGCCTTACCACACTGTAGTTAAAAATATTACTATTTTTGTTATGAACATATGAAATCACATGCATACAGGTGCATGTCTCCCAGACAAAGAGTGGCGGCACCTTTAGTGAGGGATATAAGGACGGAAAAAGTGCAGAACCAGGTCCCAAGGAAGGACTGAAAATGTGAGAATCTGGTATGAGAATAATAAAAATGCTACTGTGGTAGTAGCAACATAGCAGAGACGAGAAACAAGCTGGTTACCTTTTTGTTTTCTAATAATCATATTGTCTTTCCTAGTGCATCTGTAGCCCTTTAGCATCCTTCCAAACTTTCAAGTTCTTTAATTTGCTACCTTGATGTCTCTCAAGCCCTGCAAACCCTTTGGGCATCCTTGTAATTCTTCCCTTGCTCAAGTAGTTGTAGTGCATTTGAAGATTTTTAAAGATCTCAGACTTTGGCAACAGATATCCTCTTTCAAAAGTAATCCCATTGTTTCAGGTGATCATTTTGCTTTCTTTCTTCCCCCTCTTTCTACCTCTGCATGCACACAGTACCCAGTAAAAAAAACAGCAGTCAGTCCTTCAACGTTCAAGATATTGCTTTGAAAAAGAAGCCAGACATGGCTGCTTGAAGACAAAGCAATGAACGTCTGCTATACTTTTGAGGACTCTGGATCTGTAGACCTATATTTTATCCAATTAGCATCAAAGAACTTGAGAACATATTATTTTGCTTTCGTACAAAAAATGAAGACAAATTTCTGAGAGCCGTTCAATCTTTCCCACCTACATTTAATTGCCCAAAACATTTAACAAGTACCAAGCCTGTAGGCAGGAGCGCCATGCTTAGTATTTTCTTCTTTGCCTCTCAAGATAAAGGCCAAGCTCTGCAGTTCTGAAAAGCAAAGGAAAGAAATGGAAATACCTTCCCTTTCCAAAGATCTGCAGGTTTTAAAGGATACCGGGATAAAAAAAAATCCTCAAAGCTGTCTGCATGGTGGCTAAACAAGATTAGGTAAAACACATCCTCTCCAATGCACACACAGAATATAAAACATCTTAATCCCTCTCCAGTATGGTACCATAAGCAGTTACTATGCAGAAGAAACTCGCATACAGTAAGCAGGCCAACAAATACATCCCCTTTGGTCAGACTTTGTACCCTAAATCTGTGCTGCTGGACTCCTAAAGGACCTGTATAAGACCACTGGTAGCAGACATAGAGAAAGAAACATAGTTTTACTCTTTATTCTGCTAAAATGAAAGTACTTCAGGTGGCTTCAACTGATAGATGATTGTTATTAAAAGATTAATTTCAATGAAGATAGAGTACCTCCATCATATAAAAGTGAAAGATTTCTCTTTTTACCAGACTAACTACAGTAACAAGTTTTTAAAAAATCCCAAAGCCCCCCGATGATGTAACCACTAAAGCTTTTGTGAGCTTAAGGAACCTGGCCAAGCCTCTTCCCAAATATGCCTGTCTCCCTATCAGTTGAATTAACAGAGAGCTAAATCCCTTCACTGCAAGCTACCGCTGTTAGTTCCCAGTGAGTACATCATTTACATGTATCACCCTGCTCTTTCTTTTATTGTGTTCTTGTTTTGGTTCACTGTTTCCCTTAATTTGAAATGCCAGTTTCCCTTGCTGTACATTTGGAGGTATTTGGTAGCAGGACAGAAAAGGCTTGTTATTGAAGCTGAATTAACCTAACAAAGAGAGAGGAAAAAAATCAGAGCCGCACACAGAGCTATTAAACTTCAACGACAGTTTCAATACTTAAACAGCATAAGCTTGATACAAACATAATGTTTCTTTAATTCATGTTTCCTTTTCCTCCTATGTGCACCATACATCTGTATCTATGGAATGTATATGTTTGCTATATTCAGTTATAACAAAGTAGAAAGCATGCTAGGTATAAAGAAATATTAAACCACAGCTAATTCTGGTTTCTTATTTATAACTATAAATTAGTTCTTTTGTACCTGAAAAGACTGTTATTATCAGTGCAAGGACACGTCTACAGTACTTCAAGTGCACAGCTCAAATTGTACAGATTCGGCATATACAGTACAGTATTTGTTTCTTCAAAACCCACTGGGATTTCAAGTCACCAAGCATTTATTATGCTGAAACAGTCTTTTAAAATGGATTATTTTGAAAGCTTACAAGGAAGAGCTCCTCCATCTCTATTAGCAAGCTGTGGACTGGTTCCCTTTGTAAGAAGCTGCAGGGGATGGAAATACTTGGCATCACATTGCACTTTGCTCAGGAAAATGTTCAATATCCTAGTACAAAATACAATAAGAGAGCTGTTTACCATGGTGTCTATCACAATATCTGTTCAGAACCGCCAAAAAACCAAGGGTCTTACAACAGAGATAACAAAATAGCCAGGAAGACAAAAATCTACTCAACACTTGATTTAGAGAATTTCTGTGGGAATCTGTGGTTCATGCTTGAGGGTACAATGCTTCTTGTTTAACATAGTTAATGTCCATTGACTATTCCCTGCACCACTACAGTTACACACATATTGTACACAGAAATGGGACACAAACACTGTGGATTACCACCTATGGTTTTATTAACGGAAGGATAGATGAGGGGAGAAATATGCTTATGCTAGCCCAAATTAATGGACTTTTTAACAGCAGTGGGGAAAAATAAGAAGCATTGTCATTGTAAGGTGTTATAGAAACTTAATGTGTTCTAGAAATAAGGTGACAATTTTCATTACAGACCAATTTTGTGCTCTCAAGATTAAAAATCAAAAGGAAGCAAATCTCTTAATCACCTTATAAACCAAGCTTTTTTTAAGGCTGATCTGAGATACACCATCTCCAATGCAGCAATGTAAGGAAACACCAACAGACCCCCAGGTACTCTCATTTATCACCCTGCGTTTAAAATTCTGACTGTAGTAGCAATATTTTGGAGTGAAATCAAGTGAAAAGCAAATTATTTCAGGCTTAAATAAAATTTTCAAAATCCCAATATAATTTGTTAAGATTGTATTGAAAGAACTCAAAAAATTCCTATTTGATTTTTCATATCCTGAAACAATAGATGAGATGGGAACTAATGCTGATCCTTAACAATGGATCTCTGAATATGTATTTTTAACTATTTCTATATAGTTTTTTTTTTCCTAGAGGAGTTAGCATTATCTTTCAAAAGTTCCAGGAACTTCAGCATAATAAAATAATATCTTTTAGAGGTTTTAGATAGGTCAGGATTTCTCCTATGGAAAAACTGTCTCCAGAGTCACAGTCTATACTATATTTTTCAGTCTTATCAAAACACAGTTGAACCAATCACTTTTTAAGAACCATTTGAATAGGTAAAGCTGAACACATATATATGTCTGTGGTATCTCTCCCTTAAACAGAAGCTTTATTCTGTACTGAGTGCTTGATGTCTCTGGGTCCATCATGTAATTTCTGAAGCCTTCACTATTTTGGCATTTAGAATGAAACATTTTCTCAAAAAAATAATGCTTGTCTTCCACCTTCCCTAATGTAGAGTACTAGAAGTAATACTCAGTTGCTACAATGACTTACACCAGCTGAGGTGGCAGGCATCCTCATATTAGAAGTCAGAGGGAAGAGAAGTAATTCTGAGGACCTTGTGTATCTCTGCATAAACAGTGGTATGTTAATGTGGCATTTGTTTTTTTCATGGTGGTGTTGTGAATAGATGAGTCATCATAACTGACATATAAGAGTAGCTTGAGAGCTGGCTTGTACAAACTGTTTGGTATGACCAGTGAAGGTAGAAGGTATGAATGTGCCGAAATATTTTTTGATTGAGTGAGCCATTAGTAATTTGAGTAAGCATAATAAAAATACTTTCAAATAGTAATTTCATTTCTGTCATAAGCAGTTCATTACAGAAGCTTTTCTCCCTCTCCCTGTCCCTACTAACTTGTTTTATTTTCAGTTTTCAGTCTAAGGCTTTGAAGCCATTGTAACAGCTTTGGATTTGAATTCTCTGAAGAAGTCCACTACATGGAAGGCACAAATTCTTATAAAGGTGCAATTCTTCCCCACAAAAAGAACTTTGCTGTGAATGTTTAAAATACAGTACTTCAAATGTTGTTTTTTTTTTAAAAAGAAAAATATAATGGATAAAACAATTAATTGTAAGAGGAAAAAAGTATGTCGCCCAGAGTTGGCCACTGTCCAGTGATAGAACATTCTCCGATATCCTTTCACCTGTATTCTTTCAGGAGATATGCCAATTTTTAAATCAGTTAAACAGGTAGTTAGTTGTAGGAATGCATGAGAATTGTGCCTGTCCAAAATACAAATACCACTCCTAAAATCCCTACTTTTTCCTTTTTTCTGGTTGTTTTCAGGGAGCATGCAATATGTAGTAGTAGACCTAGAATGATATATTATAATGAAGCATTAAAACAGAATGTAATTTTGACCAAGAGCACTTTGATTAATTTTGACTGTTTTGCATAAAATCTTTCATTATGAGGCCAAATCCTGCCTGGGGTGAACGGGCATCACTGACAGCAAAATTTGGGAAATAAACTTGTTTATTCATCTTTCTTACCAAGAGGATTCCATGACTTGCTTCCTATCTCTGAGGATTTTCTGGCCTGCTGGGTAAGAACAGCTTTGTCGATATCATTTGATCAAGACCAGGTATTTGAAGTCTTTAACCTATTTTCCTCTTACTACCAGATCTTTTTGGCTGTCCTAGTCTTCTCACCATAAGCACCAACAACTTGAAACACCAACACAATGTCATTTATTAGAGGTAAAATGACTTTAGAAGCAGAAGAAATGGTTCAACAACAACAAACACCCCCCCCCCAAAAAAACCCAAAAAAACACTCAAAAAAACACCCCAAAAAACCCCAAACTTATTTATGATGTAAAGATCATCTTCTTTTTATTGAACAAATCTGACTAAATTGTGAACATTGGCCCTGAACAGGATAATGCACTGTAAGCATGAAAGACGAGAAAATGGACAATCTTGTGGATTCAAAGAGCTTTATCATCACCTGCAATCATTTTATCCCTACATTGTTTCTAGAATGAGAAAGAGATTTTTTCCACCCCATTATACTTTACATGTCTGTTAGAGTTCAGTGTCATAGTCAGTGGGGTTACTTTCTCTTCTCAAAGTCAAATCTACTGAATTACTATGTCTGGTCACCTCATACACTGGGACTTTCCTTTACTTTAAACATAGTACTTTGCAGTTCATTTTATGAATCTCAGCATCACCTGTAAACCTACTTGTTTTCTGATGACATTGTTCTCAAGGAGGTAGTTTCATCTAGATAAAATGATTTTTTTTTTTTTTTAATTAAGATAAAACTCTCTTCCCTTGTTAATTTTTTGGCAGGCTGTACTTGTCCTATCATAATATCTAAGTAACTCATGTTAGTATTATTAAAAAAACTCATACAGGTATGTAGCAGATACAAAAAAAATTATTTGCTGCCATATTTAAATAATATTGCTCTATCAATTCAGTCACAGGAAGTTTAAATCACTTATGTAGATATAATATTCTCCTGTATTTTAAGCAGGGAGTTGGAAGGTCTATGTCTTGGTCCTGCAAATTTTTTAATTCATGTTCCACCTTCCTTAATTACTGAAGCAAGGGGCCTTCTGCATGTGTGTATTACATCTGCTTTTGCAAGAACAAACTCTGCTCCACTTACAATCCTGTGTAAGTATTGTGGGTTTGTGTGTCATTTTCATTTGTGTAAATTTTTACAGTTTCTTTATTTCTGCCTTCCTTTACTGTGTAGGAGCTCTCAAAAGATTATTTTCCTCATTTTCATGCGTCAATACATAACTCTGCTACAGAAAACTAGACCCATTAGTATTTCATAGGTTTTATAAACTGAAAGGGCAGGAGGTACTTCAAGCGAAACTTCAAGCAGTGTCTTGAAACAGGAATCATTTAGTCTTGTGTTACACAAGAGCTCAGGTTAGGCAGTCACAATAGTTCCTTCTTTCCCTAAAATCAATGATTCTATAAATCAGTGCAGTCCTGTGTTGTTTTTACAGATGTCTGTAGTAACCTGAACATAGACATTTGAAAAATACTAACAAGGAAATTATATAAAATAATGAGGGCTATTGTTCTCAGTATGCTTTTCAGCTGAGTGTTCAATGCAATAAAAAAATCTTCCTTTTTAAGTATCTCCACAATGGCCTTAGAGTTCAAGCTGGCACTCAGTTTTGCCGATGAGACAAGTGCTATTGTCCCAACATTTTTAAAAGCCTTATACAAAGGGATATAACCTTAACTGGTTTAAATAACCTACAGCTCTACTATTTTTGTATGATTGTGTTCACCTCTTGCAGCTGAGGATTCACCCCAGTTATCACATAAGCAAAATTATTATTTGCTTAAATAAAATGTGTTGTTGCTGACAAAGTGGAATTGCAAACATCACAACCTGTAAAGACAGCAGGCCTTGTGTTGAAAGTTACCTTTATGGTGAAGGGTAATGCTGAGGTGTAATTGACAGTTGCAGTTCGTATGTATGTTGTTCACAAATGAGGTCTGCAGACGTTCTTCTGTTATAGGAAAATAAAAGCCTTCATGAGGATGGCAGGATCTCTTTTCTTTCACTGTCCCAGTGCCCAAAGGAGTGCATCTCCTTTTCTCCTGTCTTTAGTTGTTCTGTGGCACACTAAAGCTGATGGGTGCAACTAGTTGTAATGAGCCATGCAATACTGATTCTTCAGTTTGTCTTCCAGAGGGAGGAATTCCAGTGTTTGGAAGACTGTTCCCCTAGAATTATCACCAGCTATATCATACTGAACAATCTGCCCAACTTGTGAATGCTGGGCACAATGCCACTGCAACAGACGGGCATGGACGCAGTGAGCCAAAAAATCATGTATATGTATCAAATGTGAGAAATGAGGGCAAGACAGAAATACAGAAGTGTCAGTCTTGATCTGATACAGCTTTCATTCAAAGATGGTTCATCACTAGGATCTTGGCAGATTAACTAAAAGAAAAGACGCTCAAACTGTGTAATAAGGAGTGTGGCCTGCTTAACCAGGTAGAAGCATGGCAGTAATCAACAAAGTAGTCTACCCTCTTTTGTCTTCTTGCAGTGGCTATCAAGGAATGGGCTAAAAGAAGCATAATAAATTAACAGACCTAAACTCTGTATGCTCATCTGTATTTCACCTTTACAATGCTATATATAGAGCCACACACCCCTAAGACCTGGATAGAAAGTAACGAACGGAGGAGTGGAGGTGAATCCCATCCTGTGTTAGAGTACTCCTGGACATCTGCCAGTTTCTTTCTGTTTTGCAGAAGTGAGATTTATGAAGGCTCCTCTTAGCCTCGTGATGAGGTTTCCACCTAAGCTCACAGCTTCTCAAGTATGACCATTTCCAGTCACTATGCTGCCCTTTTTCTAGCCAGCACTTTACAGAATTAAACAATGCAAACATTTCAAGGTTTACTTCCACTCAGTGCTAAAGAATGAGCAATGCTTACCCATGCTTTTCCTCCTGGTTAGTCTCCACTTAGACATCCCTCCAAAGAGCAACAATTTTCCATCAGCTGCTGTGTATGCTTGGCAAGGTCTTGCAAA
The DNA here is from genome assembly GCF_965638725.1 of Aptenodytes patagonicus. NCBI lineage: Eukaryota > Metazoa > Chordata > Aves > Sphenisciformes > Spheniscidae > Aptenodytes > Aptenodytes patagonicus. Next base: position 70,758,928 of record NC_134950.1, read on the forward strand.
ATCACAGCCTTTATATGTAATACTACATTTCTTCTCATATAAATATCTTCTTTACAAATGGTGATTATAATAAAAACGCACAACCACAAGTAATAGAAAACTGTAAATAAATTAACCTATGCAGACATAGGTATGAAAAATTGGGATATTCACTTCAAAAGAGAGAAAGTAAAGGTGAAAAGTGCAATTAAATCCACCTCCAGATCTCTCAAAATACCACTGTCAGCCTATCCAAACTTTGATTTCTTTCCAAGACCCAAAATATAACAATTCAGTTTTGTTCGTTTGGGTTTTTTAAAGTATTTTCCTTATCAAAATATGAGATAGTTGTACCGTTCTTATGACTGAAGGAAGGGAGGGAGGAAATCTTTCAGTCAGCAGGTTCTAGAGCACAAGTCTACAAATTATCCTGTTTTAATATTTATTCCTATTTACAGTGCACCTGTAATTAGACCCATGGTGACACTAAGCTCGTTTCGATCTCCACTGAAGTCAATGGAACTCCATGCAGGAACACAGGTGCCCTCTCCACACACAGATCTTCCTGAAATATGAAAGTCAGAAGATAAAACGACCAGGTCAGAACTATGAAACAGCTATCATAAAAAATGGCCCCTGTAAAGTTCATGGGTGTTGTGAAGTTCAGCAGATTAATGAAACTACTGCACAAAATCCCTTTGCCTCATTCAGAGCATGACTTAGGGAGGCACATCTATAGTCGAAGGGTGTGGTAGAGGAAAGTCACAGTGTCTGTGGATGCTGACACTATCAGAGTTAGACGGGGTCTGTGGATTTGCCTTGAAACACTCAGACCCCTGCAGACTTTCTAAGCAGCTTTGTGGATTCTATTCTTAGTGAATAATTCATTGAAATATTTTTCTAAATTAATATTTCTGTTCATGTACATTTATTATTTAAAATTCTTATTCTTTTGAAATTAATTGTCTTATTTAAAATCTGAGTGATATTGCATATTCAGAATTATTCTTACTGGACATGTAAAGCTGTTTCTGTTTGGGAGGATTAAAACTGTTATGAATAAGTATCTGTTTTATTGCCTGCAGAAAGCAATAAAATGTGTTTTTCCCCTTCTGTCAAGCAGTCATGCTACAATTAGCTTTCTGCAAACATAACTACATAACTCAACTGTGGCCACTTGACAAGTAGTGTGAAAAGATCAAAATGAAAGGTTAAGTTCCAAATAACTTTTTTCAAGTAAGAAATTATTTTCAATATTTGCTCATAAAGTCCTTGAAATTTTGACATAGATTTTCTTCAATAGTTGACATATACTAGCAGAAAAATCAGGAGTTATTAAGTCTTGCTAAATTTTGATGTAATTGCTAAACATCATTTCTCTGCAGTAAAATGTTACCAAAAGTTTATCTCCTGAAATTTCTGAAAAATGTTTTGCATTCTCAAAATTATGTCAAGTTGCTGCTCTTATTTTCCTTCTAATGTAACTCTGAGTTGCCTATGCAAGTTTATTCTTTACATATGAACGTTTCAGATTGCTTTTTATCATCAGTTTTGGTTAGTTTTGTTTTTACATAAAGATAAATCTTTTACTGGTACTTATTAAGATAGAAGGACCTGATTTCTTTCAGATGTGCATGTGTACAGAACTACTCACACATAGACTTTAGAAGTTGCTTTCCACAATGTATATAATATAAATAGTGAGTTTGCACTCTCTTCCTTCACTGTCATCTTTGTTCTCTCCATATTGTTTTTCCCTCTCTCCAGTTCTCCACTACATTTGTCTTTATTTCTACTATCTTTTTCATTTTTAGTTTTCCTGTTTCACCTGAATTAGACAGGGGCACAGTGATTTATAAATTCAAATTTAACTTTAAAAGTGTTCATGATCAAATGTGTTTAATATCAGGCCAAATCTATGTGCAATTTTTGATAGACAATCAACTGGAATTGATGTATTTAATAAAGTAGATAATTCTCTTATCTTCATATATTTCAAAAATGGGCAGCACTAGATGAAACTAAAAAAGAGATGCAATTCTCTTGCACTGTAATTCACATATACATTGCCTGCTAGTGAAAATCCAGGCTAATCAGGCGATATTTCATGAGGGACGATATTCAGACATGATTCTTACCCAGGCAAGGTTTCTGCAATTGAATTAATGATGGGACTATCAAACTATTTTATATAGGATCTGTCATTTGTAAGCTGTTTAAAGTATAGTTAAAGCTAGCATTGTGGCAAGAGACTGTATACTGTAGGTCTCTACATCTTTAATGAGGAAGGATTTATTTTCTGTTAAAAAGAAATTCAAAAGGGGGCAGTGTGCTTTAATTAAATAAAACACAATGGAGATTTTTTTCATGGTCTCTGCAGTAAAACACACAGTGATAAAGCCATGTGTGCGTGTCTTGTTTCCCCCTCCAGATTCCAGTGCTAGCAAAAGATTTTGCCCTTGATCATGCGGTTTGAGACATGAAAGGCTTCAAATCTATCCAAGCTCAAGATGAACACAGAATGCTAATTTGGGTTCACATGAAGAGCTGGACAAGCAAAGTCTTTTATTTAAAATTGTTAAAAATGCACTCTTTTTGAGGTCCTTTTCCTGCTATATGTTTCTGAAGTACATAGAACTGATTCACTGATCCCCTATGAAACAATAAATAAATTCTATAAAATACATATTTGACACTAGCATGTTTCCTATATTTGAAGAAGCTTAAAATGTTATTTAGTTAAAAAGGTATATGCTTTTTTATATACTTTATACTCTTTTTTATCATACTGTAATTATACACTGTTAAACAGAAATAATTTTACACACAACAATGTATACTGAAAAAATATAAAAAGCTTAAAATCAAAATACACCAAAACTCACTAAAACAGGACGCCTCCCCAAAATATATCAGCCTGGAAAGAGGTATTTTGGAGAGCACTGATAAAGAGAACAAAGGAGGCATTCACTGAATTAATAATTTTCTAAGCAACTTTATATGGAATCTATGAGAAACTCCAAAATTATGTATTAAATTTATAATATATGATGGTACTATGGGAAACAAAATGCATGTTTTATTGTGATGAGTTTAGTATGGCGATGCATCCCTCTCTCTCTCTCACACACACACAGTCCAAAAGAGTGTCAAGTAAATCTCTCTAAGTAGAAAAATGTCATAATTTGAAGCTCAGTATCTGGGGATGTGCTACAAGCAATTACTTCATATCTCACTGGAACACAGAGACTGTCCTTTTTTAAGAACGTAATGGTTCAAAACTTCCAACTTTTTTAGGCACAAAAAATTAACTTACCATTGACTCATCCACGAACATTGTTCATTAGTGTCACTGAAAAATTATAATTAAATTTGGGGCAAAGAAAAGGGAGAGGAGGGAAGAAGAAGAACTAATAGATTTATTACTACTGCTAGATACCACATCTGACTAGAGACTGGCTGACATTTCTCTGCCACCTGGAAAACAATTACCTCGACCCTTTAGGCTGCTGACCTCTAAATCTGACTAGATCAGTCTACTGCTGAAACCATCTATTTCAGTTGTAAAGTGGTCAGAAGCATGTCTCTTCAATGTAACTGCAATTGCTCTTGCTGTCCAAAATTGTTGTTGTTCTTGGAACAAAATTTATTTGCCAACAGAAACATTCTGTAACTCTTAGCTGTAGATGGGAATGAATGGATGAATAGGAATCCAGTCCAATGAAAACAACAAAGACTGAAGGTGAGAACTGGATCCTTGTCCTTCCTGAATTCATTTTGTTGCAGTTTATGGAGTTTAGTGTTCTTGAAGTATTTTGACTTTTTATCTTTTCTGGAAACCAGATTAACAGGAATGTAGCATTCTGGAATTACCACCTCACAGTAAAGATAAACTATCATCTCCAGGTACTCATACAACCAGTGGTAAAACATGGGTAGAATCAGTATCAGAAACAAAAAAACTCAGTGTCCCAGCTAAGTTTTTTCTTGCAGCATTTTGAAATTAGTGGAAAAATTTTAATGACAATGAAATCCAAAGAACGAACCACTACAATGTCTTTCATTACAGATGACAAGCCTTTTTACTTTTTCATCTACTATCCTCTATAAGCTGTGAAATGCTCTCCAGTGTTGTGCACATCCTTAGAAGCTATATAGTGAAGAACAGAAAAATGATCATTCAAATTTGACAACAGATCATGTAATGTATGAATCCAGCAGAAAAGGAAACTGCTCCCTATAAGGTTTTGAGCAAAGGCTTTTGTTCTCTCCAGCACTTCGTGAAAGCTTGTGAGCCATGCTGTGGGTAAACCACATGAAAAATAAATCACTTTTCTTGAAAAGGGTCTTGAAAATACCATAAAGTTGTACTAAAAGGAGGTGAGATCAATTAATTGCATCCTATCTTAGAGATCCTACCCTCCATCTCCTTCTAAATAAAAAAATGAGAATACACACTAAATATTATATATATTATTATATATATAATATATATTATCTATATATATAAAGATCAAAAAAAGCCTGAATCTCTGTGCCTGTAGTATGAAACAGATATATTTGTGCTGATGACCTGTGGTTCAGGCAAACATAGTTGAGTTAGAACAGAGCTAGAGATGCACTAACATTTACAGCATCAACAGTAAATGTTACTCCAACCACTGAATGACACAGTCATGACCAGTAAGCCAGTAGTACTCTGATGTACCTTTAAAATGCTAAAAAGCAGTAATCTAACACCAAATATCACCTACTGCAAACGTGTATTCAGACGCCATACTGGATTCTCTATTTAGCCGAGCCATGTAACAATATTTCATTAAAAATTTTCTTATGTTAAAAAACCTTCACATAATACTTTAACTTTTGTCTAGACAAAATTAGAAAAAAAAATTAGCACTGCAGACCTAAAATAATTTTCTATTTGAAATTTATTTATTTATACTTACTGTGCTAATTTTAAACATTCTTATAATAGCTGGTGAAAGTCTTTAAGTATTTTCATGATTCTATTATTTGCATAGCAAAATGTTAATGTAATTTTTTAGTGGGTACACTGTCTAATTAGATGGATTTCCCACTGTGAATGGCAACATTTTAAGAGTAATATCTTATACTAAATTATGAATAAATTTTGGGTAATTTCAAAGATAAATCATCTCTTTTCACCTGACCCAAAAAGAATACATTATTCCTCCACTCCCCTAAGCCCCCCATCCAACCTATCAGAAGTAGTACAATCAGGTACAATCACATCACTGAAGGAATGCGGCGTAGCATGATGGTCCCTAAGCAATTTTTATACTAATCAAATCCAATGTATCATTCATCTTCTTGCTGTTACTCATCCAAATTTGGCTAATCGCTATAGATAAGCTTCATTTAGCTGTATGTCATGAAAGCACCTGGAAATGGAAAATTTGCTGACATTTTCACTGCCAATCAAGAGTCTATCACTTCAGCACCAATACTACCACTTGCTGAGGAATCTCACCACTCTTTGCCTCATGGACAAAAATACACTCGTCAGATTCTGACTTACTACAGAAACACCCAACGTACAGATTCCAGCTGCAAAAGTGCTATTTCTGTTTATATGTGTGTTCAGCAACTCTTATTCAGTTCTTATCTATCAGCAGCAAAATTAGCAGCATGATCTAGAACCAATTCTGAAATCACCAGGTCAGAGGTGACATTGTTAGTGCTTTTGCTCTTGCCATCATTATTACTATATCTGTGTGCTATCCATTACCCACACTCCTATGGCCAGACATTTTAAAACACAAACCAAAATGACAGCTCATGTCCCAGAGAATTTATGGACCCACTACAGTATGAGAGAATGGGTGGAAACACACAGTTGACATTTCATAAACAAAATAAAGAGATAACATAGATGCATTACTAAGTCCTCCATAGGCATTCTGGCAAAATATAATTTTATGAGAAATCTAAATATACTGATTTCTGTTGAGAATGTAGGGATATTGAATTGCTTTATAGAGGATTATGAAGACTAGCATGGTAAAAAGCATGAACATAGTAATTTTTAAATCTTAAAAGTGGCTGGTGAAGACTTGTCCAATTGAAGACGTGTTGAATGTCAGTAAATTCACAAGAAAAGACAAAAGTAGTAGTGATAGTCTACAGTTTGAAAATGAAAACAAACATCCGATGTTGAATATAATTACCAAATTAACATCTGTTGTATGATGGAAGTAGTACAAATATTCACAGGAAGATACAGGACAAAAGGGACAGGTTGGAAGAATTACCATTCCAGTGCACGCTGGGTGGATGACATTTCTCAGAACCAGAAAAAAAAGATACTGGAGTAGTGGATGTATGCAACATTCAACCGACAGAAAGGACTTGAGAATTGTGAATGCACAGGAAATACTGTATCACAGAGAATCAGCCAGACATAGACATAATTTTCACAACAATATCTAGAGGCATGACCAAATTGAAGATAATGATAGAGATGGAAATCATGGCCATCATGGTGACATTGCTTGCGCCCATTACAAAGGATGGAGGAACTCCACTGTGCGCTTCACACTCCTGGTCCTACAGATGAACTTTTGTGTGCCTTGATTCTTACATTCCACCATTTCTGACTAGAATTTTTTAAAGTATTCTTGGACGTATGGATGAAGAGGTATTTATGGGGAAAAGGTCTTCTTCTCCATGTTTGTGAGGGTTACCAGAAAGATCCTTAGGATTTTGTCTCATTGTGCAATCCAGCACTGACTGCAGTGTGTATCTCTGAGTGCCTGAGTGCACTTCTCTCATAGTGTAGGCACAGCTCTTTCCCACTGCAGGGGAGGAAAAAAAGTTTTGTGAAAAAGTTTGAGGATGATTGTAGAAGGAAGCAAAATTTTATAATTTCATCCCCAGGTGGGTTGACCTGGAGCTGGCAGGTGGTAATTGACAAGAAATCCTGAGAGGTAGGCCAGTATTTCATTTGGTCAGAAGGAAAACAGTCAGGGTTTGTTTTCAAAACATATTGCATAGTTGCTTTTTGATTAAGAGTCTGCAGATGAGAACAGTGATATAAGAAGGAATGTTGGCATGAAGATCAGCTCCCATGTCTGATGCTTCTCCACTATTCCCCTCCCTCACTGGGCTGCAACGCACAGGAAGTCAAACTCCTGGGATTAAGAGACACAAAGAGCAACCCTTATCACAGAGAGGGGCAGGTCCTTGCCCCAGCCACCATTACTGCTACTGAAAAGGAAACAGAAGTTGGGCTTTGTGGCACCCTCAGAAATCTGTAGGAGGTGATAAAGACTATTCAGTCGAAGAGTGGAAGAACCAGTCAAAAAGGAAAGATGAAAACAGAAGTAAAGATGAAATCAAGAGAAGTCCTGCTTGCAAAAAGAAGAAAATGAGCTAGGTCTGTCAAGATAAGACAATAAATCAGTGAATATGTACTGTTGCAGTTTTGGATTTGAGAAAGTATTTAGGGAATTAGATGAGAGTAATTTCAATTGCATTGAAGATACAGAAGTGGGTTGGAAAAAGTATAGAATATTATGAGAAATTAATACTGAACAGCAATTGCAAACATTATTCTCAGTGAGCACACTGATAAAAAGAAGGTCAAAGTTTGTAGAATAAAGCAGAGTCAAGCAGACTTTTTCCAATGACATGAAAAAGTGAACCATTTTGCTGAACAGTACTGTTTTTGCTGAACAGTAATGCACTGTGTGGTACTGTATTGTAAAATGCCATTGGGAAAGAGGGAGAAGATTAGAGTGGATGTATTGGAACAAGTGGAAGAGAGAAAGGACATAAGATGGGATATTGTGAGGAAAAAAAGTGGAAGCAGAAGGTATGAAAGGGTTTGAAGAACGATGCCATGGCAGCTCAGTTTGTCCGTGTAGGGTCCAGTTAACCTGGATAAGATTTGTTCACCTAGGATGAATACAGACCTGAGGCGCTGGAGGTCGAGTACAAGGTGAAGGAAGTAACTGTAGCTGTGATAATTGCAGACATTTGCTTCTTGCTGAGATCAGGAGCCTAGGATGTAGGCACTGCAGCTGGTGATGATGGGACAGACCTGCAGAAAGAAGAAAAAACAGAAAGTGCAGAAAAGCCTTGTTGATATCATTTGAAAAAAACAGGAAGAGAAGGCACAGAGAACGAAGCCGAGAGCTTGTAAGAAGGCACAGAACAGTTGAAGAGGAGAGGCTGAGAAAAAGATAGTATCAAAGATGATATGAGTGGGTCACAAAATGGTGGAAGAGGAACCAGGAGAGCTGGGCTTGATGAAGACTGAACCAAGTGAACAGCCCATGTGGGTATCAGCAAAGCTGAAGTAAAGGACAACTGAAGAGGGGTAAGAAAAAGTTCAGCTAAGGTATCAGAGGAATAATCAAATACAGCTGAGTTACTGATACTACTAACCGTAGCTAAACTCTTCTGTAACTATCTGTGAACCTCAGTCCTTCAAATCTGCACTAGTAATATATATTTAACAGTACATTTCTGATTATTTGAATCTTACATAGAGACTTTATAGCCTCTCTTTTATACCTTAGCAAGCTGGTTTCTTCCTGGAAGAAGGCTATGAGAGATGATGAAAGCAATTTAAAGGATAACTTTTTTCCTGGAGCAAATAGTGGCAATTTTGTTTGGATTTACACATCACTGTATGGCGAGAGAAAACCAGATTAAATGGAAAAAGATATAAACAAAATCATTTTGAAAGAGTACTCGAGGATTTACGGTACTGTACTTGACTAGAAGTGATTGGCAGCACATTAAATAGAGCTTTGTGTCAGCTGCAGAGTGGACTCTGCAAAGACAGGATGTCAAGTTACGAACTGCAGACTTTGCGACTCCAACTTAACTCCTTGTTACATTTTGTGATATTAGCTGGGAGAAAGTTTATATCTACAGTGCTGGAGAAATTAAACACACACACATTGTCATGTTAGCCAAGCAAAATTTTAACTAAAATAAAATATTAGTGAAACAAAACTAAAAAGAGAAACAAAACAATCCTGGCATTTAATAAGTAGGTTATTTCAACAAGAACTAGATGGGTTGCAGAGGCCCTACACTAAGCTGTAACTTTGTTTTTGAAATAAAACTATTAGCTCGCTCTGCAGGTTAGGGCCTCTTTGGTTTGACAAACTTCACTTAATTGGTTTCTAAAGATTACTTGACAATCTGTACTCCAGCTTTTTTTTTCTCCATTAGTGCTTATGACACCACAGTTACAGTACAATATCATCGCCACAGATAGAAAGGCCTGGTTTATATACAAGTAACCAAGTTCATTTTATGTTTTTCTACTCATTTAAAAGATTTTCTTAGGAAATACCTATGGGGATCTAATTGAGTTCTGGAAACATATGGGAGCCTAAAAGATGTGGACACTGAAACCAAAGTCACAAATATTCCCTACTGGCAGAAATAGATATTTTGAACTGCTCTGTTCCTTTTATGTGAGGATCTCAAAGTGTTTTGCAAATATTAGTCAGTGATTCTACATTCACACTGGCCCTGTGAGAGAAGTAAGCAGTGTTTTAATGCCACTGTCTACAGCCCACAGGCTGTGGTCAGAATTCTGTTGCCCTTGTAAACTATAGACTTCAAGGAGGCTTATAGACATCATTTAGTATCAAATCCTTCTAATAATGATTTTCAGAAGAACTTAATAAGTACTCTGAAGAGCTTTACTATTTATGCTGTTACTGCCACACTTGTAACATAGTAGTTTGAAATCATATAGTGCTTTGTTTACCTTTGTTTGCAAACACTGTGTATAAATGGCAGCTGCAAATAAGAACAATTTTGTCTGAGGGGCTCTGTGAGAGAAAGATTTAAACTTTCATCTGTTCAGAACACAGGCTGTGCACCACAATTACATTTTCCAAGATCTGACTCCTCTAGGGAAGCAAAATTAATAAACTATCTGTATCATAATTAACCAGTAGTTTCCTGAAGAAAGCCCAAATATTCATCAGAAGTATTTATTTTAAAAGTTGCTTTCTACAATATTTCATTATTACTGAAAATACTAATGAAGCTGCACATATTTGGTACCTCTGAAGATTGGATCCTAGCATTTTTTAATTGGTCATGAGCAGAGTTAATAGAAGTATGGATTTGTCGTCAATCTGTTCCCATCAAGTTTTACAGTGAAACTCATTTTCCTGGGTGATTTCACCAACCATAGGAATAAAGTCCATGTTCTGTCCAGCACCGACACTGTGTTCACTATCCAGCAAACACAGAAAACTGACTATTGTAGTGTTAAAGATGTCTTGTGTTTGATGTCACAAATCTGCCATGTACTGAGGAGGAAAGCAAATCAGGAGGAAAGCAATTCAGGAAGGAAAAAAACTTAGAACATTAAAGAAATTGAAATTGGGATGATTACTGATAGAATTAATAGATTAAGAGAGAGTTTTCTTTCTTCAGAAAAAATCATTACCCAAGTCTTTATTTTATGATATTTTATTTCTTATTTGATATGAAGCATAAGAAATTTTATGTGCTTCATTTTTGTTTTTTCTCTTGTTTATGCTACACAATGCATAAATATACTTACATTCACACATCTTCATAAACAGATTGTGACAGGTGCACTATATCCTCCTTTACATCATATAAAACTTACAGTCAACTATGTTCAGCTAAATATATCCCTGTACATTTTTGGATATGCTAATCCTTAATTTATAAATTTCAGACCAGTTCTATACACATAACGATGATAATAAACTGCAAGAGATGCTACTGGCATCTATCTAGGAAGGAAGTCAAATGTCACTCAAAGGATTGGTTCCTATGTTGAGAGAGACTGAGATTAGATCTCTGTAATGCTCCAAATCTGCAGTAGCCCTCCAGAAAACAAGCATCTAAAGATTATTCTTAACCTTAGCACCCGTATAACAGTGGAACAACTGTTCCGTAGCTGTCATTTCTCTTGGTTTTAATTTCTAGTTAGAAGCACTAGAAAATCAAGTTTCTTAAGGAAAAAAAAGAGGTGTGTCTATAGTAAATGTAACTCTACATCTTGATTCAGTTATCAAAAATCTGATCATTAAAAACATTCACTGAGAGAATTTTATCTTGGTTTGCTCAAGCTAGAAAAAAATTACAAAATTAATAACATAGGCAAAGAATATTTGTTAACTGAAAATGTGGTTTATGAAACAAATCCATAATTTCTCCCATGTCTTCGACAATTGAGATTTTTTTTCAACTGCCTCTCTTTAGAGAAGAACAACTATGGTATTGTATATTTTGCCTAGAAAAACTTTCCATCCCCAAAGGACTCACTTTTTTATTATTGGCACAATCCACACTTAAGAAGAGCAATGAAGCATTTGCCATTTCAAAAAGAAAATTTCAGCATTCAGCAAAACTCCACCAGAACCATGAGCAGTAAGGCTTTGCCTGAACTCTACTCCCAGGGATTTCTTTCAACGGTCTCAACCACTTAACCAATATTTTAAAAACAATCCATCAGCCAAATAATATTTTTCTTTGAAAAATTCCCAAACACTAGAGTTTTCCACTCAGAGAATGTACTTTATCACAGAACAGGTAATATTTACCACTTGATCATTGTCAGGTATCCTCATGGAGAAAGAAAAGAGATACTTTATGTTGCAATAGTGAAGACCGCTTATTTCTAATCTTGGAGGACTGGAACATATCACACAGCACACCTTAATATCTTCCTTCACAAAAGCAGGTTTTTAAAGAACTTTTAAAATACTCCCAAATCATTACAGTTGTGGATAGATTAGGTCAGTTCATCTTTTACTACAGGGGAGAAAATTTCCATATCTCCCTTATAGCCCCTCATCTGTCTGGAGATTGTTGTGGGCAAAGGAGTCTCAACTTGGGCTGCTCCATAGGCTGCAGTCCCCTCAGGGATGTCCCTGCCCCAGCATGGGTCCTCCATCACCTACAGTCCCCTCAGAAGGCCCTCCTCTGGCACGGAGCACCTCATCCCAAGAGTGCATCTCCAGGTGTGTTCCCCACAATGTCTCCTTCCACATGATTCCTCCATTTTGTTTCTCCAAATGCATCTCTTCACATTTCTCTTCAAGTGACCACTTTTTGTGTGTCCTCTTGTGTCTCCACTCACATGTCCTTTTTGTGTGTCCTCACATGCATCCTCACCTGTCTCCTCTCGTTTTTCCTTTTGTGTCTCCTCGGGTGTCTCCTCCTGGGTCTCCTGTGCCTAACAGCTACTACTCTCACTCAAATATGTCTGAGCAGAGGTGCCATGTGATTCTCAGGTGGGTTAAAGTTTTGACATCTGATAGGCTGCTTCCATCCATTGCTAAGCCGTCTGGAGCCAGCTGTGACTGGCACCAACATGACCCCTGCTACATCCCCAAACCCTGCCAGTTATGCCCAATACAGAGATCCATTTTCTACTCACCAAGATGACTGAGCCAGATGTCTCACCTGTGAATTTTGGAGGATGCAGTTCTGCCCTTCTGACTCCACTCTGATCCCATCAGGCCTGCCAACCCATTCTTCTTCATCCACAGTATTGCAGACTCACTAAACCATCATAAATGTTGACCTATATGAAGATATGACCTTTTAAAATTGAACCTATTACAAATACCAACTTATTGAATTTTAAATATTCCTTCTTTTCTACTCAGATGACTGTGCCAGACTTCCAGAGAATATGAACTAATAGAAAGATATTCTTCCTTGCAATAGCTGAGGAGCTGATCCACTATCTAACTGAATGTTTCACCTCCCTTCCTCCTAAGAATGTCAGTTTACAAACTGACAACTTGTCAACAGCTAAATTTGGTGGACATAGTCTGAACTTGCTGTGTTTTAATTAGGGAAAAAAGACACATTCTGTGGCACTACATACACATTAATTTGAAAAATGCAACCATTGCTGAACAAAGACAAATAATATAGACTTTACCTCTGGCTTTTTACTGAAGGAAAAATTCTCATTGGTCCTTGTAGAGAAAGTAAATATTGTTTCATCTACCTCCACCAATCAATGAATAAACAGAGAAGTCAGTTTCAGTCATGTCAATGAGTACATACTTTATCATACTTACAGATTAATTACCAAAGGTTAAATATATATATGGGATATTAAGAGAGTGTACCATATTTTCATAACAAATTCCATGGAGTGTGAATAAAATTGGCATGCAATTCTTTCTTACATCCAGAATTCTTAATAAATGATAATGAAAGGGAGAAAAGAATATAAATCAGCAGTCTATATTTTTTAATTTCTTTTGTCTGTTACTCTATCTAACATACGTTCTAAAGTTGACACCACAGTAGTATCATTAGAAAGTAAAGCCTATAGGTTGTTACCAACAATATTTAGTTACACTTTATTGCCATGTAATGTACACTAATGTGACATTTCTAAGGTTGTCAGTTTTGAGAAATTGTTCTTACAAATTTTGTCCTTCATATAAATTTAAGAATGAAACCTAATAATTTCCCAAAGTATACTTAATAAGGAAATATTTTCAATGAAGCAGAAAATACTGTATAATATAAAGAGCTTGGACTATGGAAGAATTAAAAAGTGTAATTTTTTCCAGTAAGAATAAAGAAAGATAGAAGGAAAAAAGCCTTTGCTATTATTAGAAATTAAAAAGGATTCTTTCAGATAATATTTAATAGTTTGAGGAGAAATGCTGTGATAATTTTCAGATAAACCACACATATATGGTAAATAGAACAATAATAAAACCCAAATGACACTAAAAGCACAATACTGTTCCCATTGAAGTAGTTTCGTTTACTCAGTTTCCTTATATTGTTGAATTCACTGTACTTGTTGGCATATATGATATATAATCAAACACAATACATTCATTTTTACATTTATGTTTCAATTATCTGAATAAGGCAAATATTCAGAGAGAAAGTAGACACTCTGAGAGGAAGGTATGTTGCTCCTTTGTCTTTAACAGATATTTTTGGTGGATAACTTTCCTAAATTTCTGATCTCCTTAACTCATTTTAGAGAGAGATAAATAGAAAGTATACTCTGTTAGGGTGAAAAGCACTCTTGTGCTTCTACCCTGTGTCTTTTACAGATGAGGGCACGATCATCAGGGGTTTTCCATAGGGTGAGGCTTTCTGAGAAGTGTTGCCTACACACACAGATAAAAAGAAAGAACATTAATAGACACAGCATTTTTGTACCAGCAATCTTATTAATTAGGAATCTTTCTGGGCACACTGATACAATGAGACTAGCAAAGGCAAAGCCCACAAAGAAATAAATGTTGCTTTAAATGAAAAAAGATAGTGCTGTGTGATGGAGACTCTACGCAGAAGAAACTTTCCAAGCATCTCCCTTCTCCTTTATCTCAGTGTCAGCCTGGGCCCCTTGCTGTTCTCTCTCACTTCTTTCAATATAGTGGTTGGCAACAAAGCCACAATACCCTGCAAAAAAGCCTTCTCAGCCTTCTTTCAACCCTGCAAGGTATATACATTGATGCAACCCTCTGATAGTATCTTCCTACCCAACCCAAACTCACCATCTCCATCACTCTCTGCTGTGTTTTTGCTGGATCTTTCCTCAATGCCTAACGGGGTCAATGCAGGTTCTTGATAGATGGGGTCTTGTATTCAGCTCTGAGATGGTGTAAACTTGCTACTGCCTGAGATGCCCTAAGAACAGCAATAGTCAGCTCAGCCCTTGGGAGGACCATTAGGCATCTGGAAATGCCCCAAGCAGTGGTGCTTTCAGCCATATGCCTGCCATGCCTTTTGGTGTATTTTATCAGTGTGGTACTGAGGGTCCTCTGAAGCAGTGAGCGCGTTATACTTGAAAATGCCATAAATGCCACGCCATAAATACCACAATAAACTGACAATTTCAGTCATGGAAATTGCCTGTTATACCTACAAACATGACCGGAAACATAGGCCCCTGCAGGTATCATAGTTACCCAAAATCACATAAATTTTCCTGTGAAAATATATTCTGTTTATCAGGCACAACAACCTCCACTTAAGGTATCACCCCAGGCAGCAACCACAGCCACTCCAAACAAAGTAGTACATAGTTAATCCCACCCAGACTGGACCGGCTGTATCCATGCTGCAAGCACTTGGCCTGATATCTTCAGTAGATATCTTCAGTGCTTCATGTGGCTCACCTGTAGCTCCTATGACGTAAATAGGAGGATAGGTTTGGTGAATTGTGTTATTACAGTCTGACATCAGCACCATTATACCATGGCCTTAACTGGCATTGTCTGGGCTGTGCCACGGGGAAACATGAAAAGTCTGGGGCTGGTAGGCTGCGTAGGTTTGATAGAGTCAAATACGGAAAAGGCTCACTTGTGCAGCCTATGAGCAGTGTTACTTTGAATGAGCTGTTCTTAGGGCTGTACATAGGTTGTGTCTCTGCTGTTTCGCTCAAAAGAGAGCCCAGGAATAAAGTAATATATGTATAAAGCATACATGATGGTGGTATCAAATACAGTGAGGAAAATAAAAATATTATTTGACAATTTCACATTTGATTTTCCACTTATATTTATTCACAAGAAAACTAAGAAAATTAGTATAGCTATTAAATATATTTAGAATAAATATTGGTGGGATTCTTTCAAGTAATAGCATAAATGAATGAGAGGAAAATTTGTTTAAAATCTAAGGGTATATTTTTGAGGGATAGATTACATTGTCAGCATTTACATTAAGAAACTAATTCTATTAAAACATGTACTTGAAAAATAACTGGATATAATTTAAATGATATGATAGTCTGGGTTGTCATCCCTAAAAATAACCATTGCTCTTGTTTCTTGTTTTGAAAGAATGAATGAAGTGCCTACCAGTGGCGTTCTCCAAAATATAAAATGTCTCTGAGTAATCGTTATCCAAAACCATGGGCAATTTCCCACCTCTGCTACATATTTCATATATGGACTGAAGCCACATGAAGAAGTCTGCAAAGTCCTCACTGAGGGTGGGAAGAGCACCAGTCCCAAAAGCTGCCTCATCCCCTGGGAAGTGTCCGGTACCTGGGGCTGGGACTGCTCCTGTGCCCCCCATCTGTCCTGCTCCTGGCTGGGGTGGTGGGACGGGCCCTGGCTGTCAGGCCCTGCCCTGACAGACCCTGGGGAGCCCCACCACTCCCAGCCCCTGTGAGCCAGCAGCCCTCAGGGCATCCTGAGAGTGTAGTATGGCCCTGGGAGCTCAGATCTTCCTCTGTAAAACATATTTGTAATACTTATAAACTCTCAGGGCTGCTGTGAGAATTAATTAATTAGCCTTGGCAAAGTGCTTTGAGGTCTTCAGATGAAAACTACTACGTACAGCCTCATTCCTCAGGCTGCTGCTGATTATCCTCATATTGTAGTCATGTTCCTGTCTTATTGTCACACACAGGCTTTGTATTACTCTTAGCTTATGCTTTTGGTCTCATAATAAAACATGCAGTCTTATGTGCTCAGGCCATCCAACACCGTGTCTGAGTGAGAGAGAAGTTGTGCTAGGATGATGAAAACATATTTTGGCACTGGGGAAGAAACAGTGCCTCCTAACAGTCAGGAGAAGTGATGGAGGGAGAGTTTTAACAGCTTAAGGTGCAGTTCAGGTCTTCTTGCATTGCTGAAATCGAGTTTGAGCCACTTTCACAGCTTTTCTTTTTCTTTTTTTTTTAAAGAAAATTACCAACTGTTGACACTCAAGAACCTCTTCAGAATTTCTTTCACTTAAAACCCCAACAAACTACTGTGATTGTGCCACAGATATTACAATTTCATCTTTATATGCATCTGTATAGTGTTTCCTTAGTTAAAATCTGAAACTGGAATGCAAATGACAAAAATTATTTTGTGCTATACATTGTTAATGGAAAGACAAAAGAAGAGGTGCAGGATGGAGCTTGATTTCATTTCAGTGCAAAGGAATGAGGTTCCTATACCAACCAAACCATTAAAAATGAATGAAAACTAGAACAGGTATAACTCCAGAAAATGGTCTTGTTAAATCAAAACTTTTTGTTCAGAAACCATGATTCATCTCTGTCTCAGCTCAGCGATGAGGTAAAGTTTAGATTACCATCTAAGTGGTGTTTAGTGCTCCATAATCAGTGTTCGGTTCTGGGTGGAACTGCACACCTTGCCTGGTAGTCTGCCAAGATTGCAAAAAGACGGATGTCAAATATCCTCCATTCTTTCATGCCAAGAGATACTTTTATTCAGGTTCTTGGCAGGAGGAGAGGGTTGACAATATGCCTGCCTTTGCCACAGCTACATTCTTTTCAAACTGACAGCCTCCAGACCCACCAGATGTTCCCTTCTGTAAGCTCTAAACTTATACAAAAAAATTATTAAAAACATATAAGCTTCTTTTAATACATTTGTTTTGCTCTCCCTCATGTATCACTATCTTTGCTTTTTGTAAGAAGATTTTTTTTCCAGTTACTATTTTCTTCTCATAACAGCTTAAGAATTTATTCATTAACGCTTAAAATCTATTTTACATTAAGTTAATACATAACTTACTTTTTAAAATTATTATTTTTAGATTATTTAAGATAACTCAATCTTTAACTAAATGGTTGAAAATGCACATGATCCACTGTCACAGCCTGTGTCAAATCCTACTACCATTCTAAACTCAATTGTTAGGATAATTAGGTTAATGTGCATTTATTGATCTCTTTTTAATGAGAAGAAAATAACTTTTCATAATCTTGTGCTTTGATAGATTGTCTGGGTTATTTCTGGTCTTGTTATATCTGTAAAACTAAGCTGAACTCACAATCTTTCTGTAGAAGAAATATAAAAACAGTACTATTTCCAAGATGGATAAAAACATGAGAATGGCTGTCATGGAGAGGTACAGGAGTAGGAAGGCATTCATTGAGTTCACTGTGATTTATAATCAATATCAACTACATAATACACTGAGAAGCACAATACTTGGAGAAAAGGCATGGTTGGTACTGTTCTTTTATCCTATGAAGGTCATAATAAGATGGGTGAAATGACAAGAAAAATTGATGGAAGATAGTTTAAGCTACAATGGGGAAAAAAAAAATCTGTTGTGATGAAGAATTCCCTCCAGAAATCTTGCAAAAGGACTGACCTCTGCTGTAAATTTGCTTGAGAACTAGAATGGAAAGTTTAAATGAGATCTTTAGTGATTTCTGGCCTCACTGAAAGCTGGAAAATGACAATTATTCAACTTAAGAGTCTCTCTGTCTCAGAAAGGTAGAAAAAGGGTCTGACTTGATGGCTCGACAGACTAATGCTACAGCCTGTAGACCCTCTTGCTTCTGAGAACTGGTGTTCTAAACACCGCTAATCATGTCAACACATTTGTTTCTTGTGTCAAGTAGTGGAAGGCTTTGTGAATTGATCTTGATTTCAGTTGAAGGGGAAAAGAGGAAGAAATGTTGATAAAATTCCCTAAGGAATTTCCAGGTAGATGTATGTAAGTAATTTCACCGAGTAAAATTCCCATAGAAACTTTAAAGTGCCTTAATGTTTCACCTGGTTTTGCTCGCCTCTCTTAATGATCCCCGGTAGATTTCCTTTTGGATAAATTTTGAAATACTCTAGGCCAAGGAAGGGCCAGTACTATGAACTACAATCTTATATTTCTCAGTAGGGCAAGGAAGCTAACAATACTATGAATTCTCTTTTTTATTACCTTCTTTACTAATTTTATGTAAAGAGTTGCTTGCTGTATAGAGTTGCCTCTATTAAGTAAATACTACCATAATGAACATTTCTGTGTCATTCACAATGAATTGTTCAATGCAAATTGGGGAAACATAGTGTCATCCTGGTCACTCATAAGATGAAACACTAAAAATGGTGAAAGTGTCCTTGTGTGAAGGTTAAATTAAAAAATAATGCCTATTTGTTTCTAATTTCCAGGTGATGATTTCATCACAACGTGGAGGTAAGTTTCATGAAGTCCAGGTTCACAGAGATAAAGCTGTTCATACGAGTGCTCCCTGCTTTTTCTAATCAACAGGCCTCCTCATTATATTGTCTCCTTGTTTCAGAGCAGGTTAGTTGTTCATATAAAGGCTTGTTCTGCTTCCCGCCTTCTAGCCTTCAAATTTTAAAATAGCATTAATAATATTGTCTTTTCCTGCCATTCCCAAAGCAGCAATCTAGCTTCCGTTATTATCTGAAATGAAGGTAGATTGAAGACACAGAAGGAAACATGAATTGTCACAGTTCGATTAATAAATTTGATTTCTAAAGCCGAATCCCAGATGCTTAAAATAAAATACCAGAAATGCTCTGAGGTACTGCTTGCTCATTTGCTAACATTT
Organism: Aptenodytes patagonicus; assembly: GCF_965638725.1. Lineage (NCBI taxonomy): Eukaryota > Metazoa > Chordata > Aves > Sphenisciformes > Spheniscidae > Aptenodytes > Aptenodytes patagonicus. The sequence goes on from NC_134950.1 coordinate 70,778,207, forward strand.
ATTTTAAAGATAATCTCTGGAAGCAGTTTCCCCAAGGTTCACCAAATAATTTTGTGCTGGAAAGGTCACACTGTTACTGAATGATGATTAACAAGAAATAACTATCAATAATAACTAGGAATTGTAAACAACCCTATACAATTTCAGCATTGAATTCAAATACTTTGCAGATACCTTGGAGGCAGATTCCCATAAGCACCAATTTGTAAAAGCCAGTTGAAGATGGTATGCTCGGTCCTACCGGAAGGAAAGGTACAAACCTGTAGGCACCATGGTGGTGAAACACAATTTAGCAGCCACTCATCTCGCATTCAAGCCTGTCTACTGCTTACATTTCCTGGTCCATCCTGCCCCTAGCAGCTGCTCACATTACATAGTTCTTATCTTCGTTGCAGCCTTTCTCTCTCTCACTTTTGCTTTCCTGGTTTAGCTTATGTTGCCCACCTGCACCTAATATGCAAATGCAGATGCTCAGAAAAGGAGGGGAGGACAAATATTGCAAGTTATCTTTGACAGGTGTGAAATAATTCTCATTCAGAATTAATTTATTCAACTGTTTTTGCAAATTGAAAACTGTTGCATTTGGAAAACAAATCTTTTTTCCGTTGTTATGTTTTCATATTTGAATATTAAAATACCGATTAATTTATTTGGGGATTTTTCTTTTCCTATCTGCTTTTTTAACAAAGCTTTTCATAGGTTCAAATTAAGCCATAAAATGAATGAACAATAAGAACAACAAAAAAATTCCACAAAAATTAACAAAATATACTGAAACTCTGGAAAATTATGCCTTCACAGTTTTGTAGCAACTCATCCTCATATAAATTGAATGTAGCCCTACAGCATCCAAAATGGGGATTATGGAAGCCATCAAACATCAGAAGCATGCCAATTATTCAAGTGTCCCATTTTCTGTTTGGACAACAGATTCAAGAAGAAAAAAATTTCACTCTAAATACAATAGACACAGATATATAAGATGTTTTCTTCTCTTTGGTACAAAAGATTTAACAACATTTCAAGCATTTTAGCTTTTAGTTCAGTTCAAGTAAAATCAACACCAGAATATTTTCCATGTGTTTAATCACTTTCCACTGAATTTTCTATATTCATATTTACACATCTTATATACTTAGAAAGTTTGTTTTGAAAGTGTGCTTATAACCATCCTTGCAGCAAACTATCAAAGGAAACAGATTTGAGTTTAAACAATTACTACAACTATTACTTTAATTTCCATCATTCTATGATACTGCAAATATTTCAGAATGTATTTGGCATAGAACATTGCAAACATTATTCTGCAATGCCCTTTATGAAACATAAATATGCTAGCAATCCAACAATGAAGTGCCACAATATATCTGTCTATATTCCTGTACAGTACATAGCCCAGCTCTCAAAAAAAGAGGATATTCAACATCTGGTGGAAATGAACTGTATAATTTTACTGTTTCAAATATTCTCATTTTGCCAAAATAAACATCCTCTTTATGTAACAATGACTTTTTAAAATCTCAAATTCTACACATACAACAATAACGATACATATTGTAGGATTTCCACTAGAATGTACAAGGCAAGATCAGCAGGTGGAAATAAGAACATTCCTAAGATCCATTTCTCCATGTTAAATCCCTACACAACACAGCACACTTAAAATACTCATATTGTCAATTTTTTCCATTAGGAGCTATAACAATCTAAAAAGATCTTTTATTTTACTACTTTTCTAAGCAGGCTTTTTAAAGGACAATTTGTATCGACCATGCTTGCATTCTTAGAGTTCATGTAAGACAGGATTCCCGCTAACTAAATTCTAAAAAAATGTGTCCTACTTGCCCCCTAGAATTTTATAGTGTTTACTTCTTTGTGTTACTTATTATACCTCCTGACCCAAATCTGAAAGATTAAGTTCCCTCAGGAAAAAGGAATCCTAAAGTTTTGATAAGAAAGACACAGTCAGAACAAAGCTCCTGCTGCAAAGAAGCTAACCTCTTGTCAGGGCTTAATATAATTCTTCTTAGACTTCAGGTTGATAGCAAGACGTTGTTTTATGCCCTACAATATCGTCTGCTAGCAGAGGTCATGTGTCATGCAGATATACTTCCTTGTATTGAGTGGCCTTTTAATTGTCTGTCAGTTCTGTCTGGGGTCCTGCCTGTGTATGCTCCAAATGCAAATATGAAAAGCATGAAAGGTGGAGCAGAGCCCATGCTTTCATCTGTGTATCATTTTTCAGACTAACTGAAGCTAGCCTGTCATTATATTACGGCCCATGCATTAGGCACTCTTGTTTCACAGTAGCACAAATCATAGTGGGAATAGGGGCCAATCTGTCAAGCAAGGCTTCCAGGCAAATTCTTGTTCAGCACAATGGGAAATGGTACAAAATTCTTTTCTTCAACCTCTCAGTAAGAAAGGTTGCAGGACCTCTACCAATGCTGACAGTTTGCCTGGATATGATGTCCTGATGACTCATACCATGGTGCCTCTGTCATGGTGTCTCAGGGACAACCTCTAGGATTTTTTTGTTTCCTTGAGTAAAGGGGTTTGCTCTTTGACATTTTGCAACACTGAACTCACAAGTGTAAATTGCTTTTGCATCACTTCCTTCTTTAATAAAATGTCCAATCGTCTCTCAGTCCATTGTGCTTTCAAATTGCCTCAACAGGATATGGCAAGAGATGATTTTTACATAGCTAAATCAATCCATTAAGCGTGCAAAAACAGAGAAGTATAGCTCACTATCGATCACTACCTACCAAACATTAGAAATTACTATTCTGAAATCAACATGAGGCTTTCCATGCACCCCGTATAGTTGTACTCGCTATTATCAGTGGACCTGAGGTAAACGCATGAAAGAGATGAATTAATTCTGAAGATGAACTTTCCTGCTGTTCTGCGTATTCACTACAGCGAGGCTGTGCCTCTAGGCATGGGACTAGCTCTTGTGTATGAAACATACTACTCTGGGGTGGCCCTGTGTCCCAGAGAAATTCTCCAAGGAGGCTGGGAGTTTGTTAGTTGCAGAGGCCACCACCAATTATAAGCCCTCTCATGCTGTTTCTAGGTCCAGTGGCTACCCTGCCTCATTTCTTACTCATGGCCCCACATAGACACCTTCTCCCTGAAACAGTCTGTTAGCATGGGTGTCTGGGGAAATACTCTGGGGGCAACAGATCACGGTAGTCTGTGCCACCGCTGTCTGGTAGGGGAGACACCAGTCCATAAATTCTCTCACTGAAGTCAAACCTGGGTGTTTCAGAAGTCGGTCCCATATGGGCAGCATGTGATTGCATCCAAACCACAAAATGTCACTTCACCTCCTATTGGCAATTTTAAGCATTAATGAATAAGAAATAGCAGTGAAATTAGCCTTTCACTTGAAAGGCTTGAGTTCGAGTACATTTTCTGGTGACATATGTTGAAATTAAAAGAAAATAAAACTCAGGAAGTTGTCACTTATGACCTTTGTCTGCCCTTTCTAAAAGTGATAAAGTAAGTGCGTGTATTTGGATTCCTCCTAATAATACACAGACCTCTGCCATGTGAACAACTGAATGATTTTTGTGGGTATAAATTGCTAACATGTGTGTTCACATACTCCACTATGTCTAATGAACAGTATTGTGTGATAAATATAAACACTTTTATAGCTACTGGTGTGTAAATTTATATATATATGCAGTCAGCATTAGGCTGCATGATAATGAACGGTTGATTTGACAAATTGTTTGGAACAGGCATTCAGAAAACCATTGTCTAATGAATTTCTGTGGGTTGAGCCACATGTCTCCTTTTTACTCAACTTGTTTCTAATAACTTATGTCTTTGGACTATGAATTTTGTACTTGGTTCATATCACTGAGAGGAGTCTCACTGCTGAACTAAAATGGAAACAGCAGGCCCAAGTTCTGCAGCCTTTTTTCTGCCAAATACCACAGTTATTTTAAAGACGTTTGCCAAACCACTTATGAAAATTTCCATACAGGAAAAAAGGGATCCAATAAAGTTGTAAATCACAAGGCAAATATTCTTCATTTGACAACTTTGGTCTTCTTGTGGTCTGTAAGAGAGCAATGAGTGGTTGAAAGAAGGCATGATGATTTGACTTTTCATTGTTCGAATTGGTTCACTGGCAGTCAAAAATTTTCAGGAAGCCAACACTGATACATGTACAAATTCTCTTCAAATGTAGGGAAAACTGTCAATTCGAGAACTTTACCATGGCTTCTCTGGGTCTAACAAACTCCAGATCAATTACAGCGTCATCATAAACGGTCACTTCTTGGCAATAGGTCATGTTTCTCACCTTGCCTACTAGCTGGTAAATGAATTCAGTCCACTAGAGATAACTTTAAAGTAAAGAATGTAGGTAATTTAGCAGAATGTTGAAAATAAATTACATCGGCAGACTAAATCAGCTAGCGGTAGCTTTTAATTTCCACAGACAACCATGTTTACCTTTTTAGCCCCAGTGAACTCAGTGTTGGATGACATATTTGGAGCACATCAGAAATCTTCCTCAGCACAGCACTATTCCTAAAGAATAAACTTTCAGTATTTACTTACATATTTTGTTTCAGATGATAGCATTCTGATATAAACTGAAGATGACCATAATTTTCCTTAGAAAAGACAACCTTGCTATCAAACATCCACCTAGCAAATTCTTCATTGGAAAGTTCCCTTATCAAGATTGTATGCAAGAGACAGAGCTGTTTTGAAAGTCAATGGTTTTAAAAAAGCTCTACTTGCTGTGTGTTTTTTAGATGCAAGCTTCAAACTGTCAGAGTTTTGTTATTGTTGATAAAGCTGGCCAGGGATTGATGCCCAGAGGGGGGTCTGAGTTGAAATTATGAGGAAAAGCTTGAATTTAATTCTCTTGGTAGGACAAGCAAAGACAGGAGAGAATACAACCCTGTTGCCATCATACTAATGGCTAATCTATGATGATTACTGGTTGCTAAATACCTTCATTTTCTAATTTAAAAGACATATTTATGCTCCAGTTTTCAGCAGAACTATATTTACACCTTTATTAGCATTTTTCATTTAGAAAAGTGAATATCAAATATAGAATCATAACACCTAAATATCCTAAAATAACTTACTGTACTATGAGTAGAAATGACTTGAAAAGTGACTGTTACATCACTTTCAATAATTATAAAAAAAATTACATTAATATTTGTGACAAAATCTTTATTTATGCCTCTGTAAAGAGGGTCCATTAGATTCCCATTTCAAACTGACCACCGTAGAGGTTGTGAAAAAAATGTCCTTGCCTGTTAGTCTTCTAACTTGCTAGAGGTACAAGAGAGACACCCCAAAAGGTCAGCATAAATAAACTATGCCTTGAGTTTTCACAGAAAAAATTCTATAGAAAAGTATTTTATTTCTAGGAAATGTGGAGCCCTAACTTACTTTGGCATGTCAGCACATACACAGTGTAAGGCAAGAAGGTAGTCTTTTTTATTTCAAATTTAGGCACATTCAAACTATACAGCATGTATTAGCACAAACTGACATTCTAAATTGCTCCCCACCATAAATGCACCTCAGAACCAGAACCAATTGAAATGTTTTAGTTCATTGTGGTCATTTCACAAGATTGTAGTTATACTGTGGTATCTCTTCTGGGGGCATGACACCAGTTCAACTGCTATGACCTCACCGTACAACTTGATGTGAGTTTCCTTGTCTCAGTTTATTTTCCTTCCACACCACAAACAAGTGTGAGTGTCAGTACTGAGTGAAGGTTGCTGCTAAAACTGTACTTTTGAAATGCTGTCTTTTCCACCATTTCCACCTCCTATTAAAATATAAAATTCCAGGCCAGCTTATGCTTTACCAGTTCCACCCACACAAGGAGGTAGGCAGAGCACTAAGAAAATCCCTTGTCTTTCTTCAGCTGTCTTTGAGATGAGGTGTGACATTACTAGGGAGAAAGGGAAGGAAAAAAGATTTTTTGCCATCATGCTAGCAGAGTCCAGTTTGGCACGTACACATGAGGTAAGAGCAGCCATACAGTATCCTGATATGTTTTGAGAGATCAAAAGCAGTTGCTGGCACTCTTAGAAATATCCAAAAGGAATTCCTTCCCCAAAGTAGGATCCATCCCCAACTTCCCTTGTGTTAGTGTGACTTCAGCCAAAGCAAAGTTTTCATGACTGGCATAACACTCAGTGACTCTACTCCAACAGATCAGGCTTCTGTTGGTTTTGGTACTGTATAAACATACATATGAATTGCTACACATAAATAATTTATATATAAAATAGAAAACTCTGTAAAACAGAGAACCTATGTAGGACAGAGTTCATGCAAAAATATTCCCTGTTTTTTAAAGTTATGAAAAGCTGATGTTTTGGGGCAATAGCTCCACACCTTCAAAAGCAGGGAAAAGCCATTGATGCAAGCAGCTAGTAATAACAAAGTCAAATTAAATCAACCACATAACTTTTTTTCCTACCTTACTGGACACTGTCATCTCAGTCTTACTGTTCAGTCAGTTCACCCTACGGAAAAATTTATCCTTGGAATTCATGTGAGAGTAAGTTTTTGAGGACTGAAAGTCAAGCCATGATGATGGATGGTAGTATTAAGTGGGGGTCCTGAGCCCATGGCCATGGGTGAGGCTGGTGCGGGCCATTGAGGCCTATTGGTGCACTCAGGGACCCGACAAGCCATCCTTTTGTGTTCTTCACACTGGCAACTAATGGATTACCTACTTTCCTCCAAGTAATCAAACACATAGGACCCAAGATGGCAAAAATCTAGCTATCAGTAACTTTTCAGTGGTTGACTTAATTCATGACACACATAAATTAAAGATGCTAATATAAACCACTGGATAGGAATTTTTTTCTTCATATGTGTAAATAATAATTGTATACACTTGATTTGTTTTAATTCATACTAACTGTATGTAATTTTCAAGAGCAATAAATTTTATCGAAATCTCATGGCTGAATCTCTAGTAGAAGTGCAAAGTCAAAAATAATAATTAAAAAAAAAGCCTGCTACCCATTACTGTAGGATCTAATGTTACCGTTTCGCTGGAATAGAGCTTGCACACTCAGCCAAAGATAACTGAGTGGAAATTATTTTCAAAATGTAAACAGAAAAGGCTTGGTTTGTGGTTCAGTTTTTGCTCATTTGGCTGTGACTTTTGTTTATCTGTGTTTTCTCTACAACGGCTTAGAAAGATATAGGAATAAGAAATAGAAAGTACTTTTTTAGTAATTTCTAATCCCTTCTTCCTTTTCTATACAGGAACAAGCTCTGTCACTAGGGTGGGACTGAATGCTAAACATGGTTGTATTGTGACTATCCGTTATTAAAGAAGCATTTGTTAATTTTAAGATAGGCTTAAAGCACAGAACAAGATTTGTGACATACTGAGATATGCTATGAGTTTAAAATAGTTCTACAAAACTACATGTAAGTGATTAAATAATGTTGGATTAAGACATACTGAAGTTACAAGGAAGAAATATTTCATCAGAAACAAAATCCTTAATTGTTATGCTGTTTCTATAATCCAGAACTCTGGCTATCTCAGCTGCCTTTCAGCTGCACCTCTGTATTTATGATAAGGAATTCTTGTCTCCTGCAGAATATAGAATAACAAACTCACGTAATTAATTTCATAAAGAACATTTGTTAATTTCTACTATATCCATGTACAGCAACGGTCTTGAAAATGGGGCATGTATTCTTTCACTTCCTTAACCTTAATTTATTTAAATGACCATGGGCAACTGCAAATGGGTTTTGTGACAGATTCCAGCTGAGTGATGAGAAATCATAAAGCAAATTTTGTGTTGACTGGACATGCATATAGCGGGAATGGAAAAGAAATTAGATATTTTATCAAAATATGAAGGAAACTTTGTCATGTCCCTTGTTACTGTCTGATAGCTAACTACTTTTCTCATTTACTGGATGCTTTTGTAATGTATCTTCTACTACTTGGTACAGTCAGTAAAAGTAAACATTTTCTCATCATTTTAGCTATGGCACCCTAAAATATCATACCTTAAAGTCATAACCCATAGCATATAATGAAAAGAATAAAAACAAATATGACATTAAAATGTATCCGGAAATAATTTACATTATTGTCTACTTTTTATAGGCCTTCCTTGTTCTTACCATGGAACTTTAGTTGGTATCATCTTGTCAGTGCAGGCAGGACAATCATGATCTTTCTTCACGTTTCAATGCATATAGCATTGAGACCTTTTGGCCACCAGTTCTACAATGTTCAGAATCATACCTCATTCCTCACTTTGAAATTTTGTAGGATTGGTCCCATGTTCACACTTAAGAAAATAACTCATAAGGGAATAAGAGCTTTGAAGTCGAACACTTTGTAGCGTCATATTAAAGGGATGATGGAAATTACTGAGACAGAGAGTCAGAAAATTCAACTTTCACTACTACACCTAGTAAGCTTGTTACGGAAAGTGCAAATGGATTGCCTTGGGCATGGATGGATGATGGAATCTGGAATGTCTTTAGTTTGCAGCAAAAGTGAAAGGCTTTGCTTACATGTGAAGGCATCTGAACAACAGAACTCTAGTAAATTTATTTGATCACTACTGTTTATAACACTTCTACCACAATACTACTAGAATGAAATAAGTACACTTATAATAATGAATTAGTTTAACCTTTATCATGTCAGACACCTTAAGTAAATGCTTAGTGGCAGTACCGGTTAGGCGCTCAGAACAGAACAACTGAGCTAAATGTGCAAGAGATCATTTCCTTGCAGAATGTTTTTATTTACCATTTCAGTAATCTCACTTACCATGTAGGCCACTTAACAAATTGCATTCATAAAACAGTTCCTATTTTCAGAAACTCATCACCAGCATCTTGTAAATCAGCAGTAAGATTTAGCAAACTGTTAACATACGAAAGCATTCAAAAATATACAATTATGCAAGTTGGTACAAAAAAGAAACAAAACCATGAACTTGTAAACTGCAAATTATGAAAAAGGGTAATCATGCTAAATAAACAGGACCATTTTACAAAGAGCAGGAGCTGAGAACTGAAGTACAGAGAGGTATGAAGTTAAAGCAGAAAGTCTTGTTGAACTAAAAGATCTTTTCCTGTCCTTGTCTCTAACATATTTGTGTCCTCAAGCCATGTTAAACCCTATTATCATTGCTAGTTTGAAAAATGTGCTTTATTAAAGCTTAGGAAAGGCTTACCTTCCAAAAGTAGCTTTACTGGAAGAATGATCTAGAAACTGTTCTGAAGTCCTCAAGTGACAAACGATTTAGTATGCTTATGAAGCAGCCTGTGAAAGGGCCATTGCATTTTGGCTCTAATCATCTTATTATAAACACTCTTGTTACACTAATCAAATGTTACTAACCATTGTGTTTGTTATCCCATTGTGATAAGGGCATTATTGCTGTACATATAATCATGCTTCTGTTTGCTTTAGGATTTTGAGGTTCCTATTTAAGTAAAAGTATTTATGAAGGTTACAATCTAAAGCACTGTACTACTGTTTCTTCAAACAACAGTAATCAGTATATAGATTTAGCCCTAACAAAGGAAGACGACATTTTTCCTGTGCAAATATTCAGTCATGTTTTAACCTTGGCAATTGATACAGTGTAGTAACAAAGCTGGTGTATAAAACTTGAGATTTAAGACAACAAATATTTACTGTAGTTGCTTCAAACCTTTCTGTACACAACTGACAATTACCACTTTACTTTGATGTTTCACTAGCAGCGTTTGAAACTTCGTACTTAAATAGTTACTCTGAAATGGAAAAATTGGTTTGTGTAAGTTTATAGCAGACCATGCAAACTGTACGGTCTGCTGTGAAAACTGCTTGTGTCATCAGGACTCTTCATATTTCTTTGCATTCTGTAGTTCTAATGAAATTTCACACTCCCCTCCTAATAACATGGACCCCAATCTGGCAAAGATCTCGACTTAAGTATGTGCTTAGCTTTAGCTATGCATGTAGTACTTCAGAGGAACAACCTGCAGGGTGGAAGTTAAACGTGCTTAAAAGGCTCTGCTGGATCAGGGCCATATCTGATAATCATGCAACTCCAAGGCTACTAAGTGTCATTGAAGCTCGAGGAATTTTCTTTCTATTTATGTCCATAGGTGTCTATTTTGTAATTATTAATGCACAAATACTGTATGCACAAAAGGGAGGATGTTTCTCTCCGTAGTGTTCACTTCTTGTGTTCATACATGAGAATAAACCATTCTCCCAGGATTAATGGGATTTCCACATGTGCATGTAGACGCATATTATGAGAAAAGTGATAGTAATGTGTTAACACTTTGCTAGTTTATTTTTCTAATCAGTTTGAACTTTATATCATGGATATTTTATACATGAAACCTCTGTGTTTTTCATATGCTCTTCTGCTGTCCCTGGATATAGGCATTACCAGAGTATCCGTCTTTTGCTGTCAGCATTCTAAGCAGTTTCCTGCAATCATTCAATCCTACAGTTACTTAAACAATGACCAAAACATTCAAAATAGGTGTTGACTCCTAAATCAATTTCAAGTAATTAAATAAATATCCCTAACAATTTTCAACAATGCTTGAGTGCTTTCTGTATTGCAACAGGATGAGTGGAGCTCTACCAGCATAGAACTCTATTGAAGAGGTAATTATAAACCAGGCTATTCATAACAAAATTTCACTTTTCTATTTTTTCAAGATATTCACTCAAGATGAGAGTTACCTTCCCAAAAATGTGTTCTGCTAGGGCTTGATCCATCAGCAAGCTGAAGTTCTTCACTGGTCTCACCGGCACAAGAATATACTAAAATGTCTTCCCTAGAGATATCCTGTGAGATAAATCTTGATGAATTTTACAGAGAAGTAATTTCTTTCTTTGGGACTGGACGAGATGGGATCCGTGTGCTAAATGAGAAGTTTCTTTCCTTCTCTCTCCATTTGTAGGAAAAGTGCACACACATTTAACTACAGATAGCCTGTCTAAAGGAGTTCAGCCAGAAAGGTGCCAAGTTCCTGTGGTCCTTGCTTAAGTTGGGTCAATGAGAATTACAGATTCTCCCTGGATCAAGCCCAGAGTGTAAGGAGGATTAGCAGCAACTTTTTCCAGAAGAAAGATGAAACTGATTCTCCTCCACTCTGAATGTTTGAAAGATTTACAGTAAAGACACATGCCAGGCCTAAAAATCTATTCAAGTACCAGTAAATTCAGGTCTTTTTCGTGTGCTTTAAGAGTATCATGATATCAATTTCTTTTGGCAAGAAAAACCTAATGGTAATCTTTTCCTGCATTCCATGAGAGTTATTAGTCAAAGTAATAGTTTATTTTTTCACCAGAAAAATAAACCATAACGCACTCAGGACTGCAGTTCACTAAACCATAATTCTGCTTTGTTTGACTTACAAAGTGCTTTATATTTTGAAAAATTGTTCTGTAATGGATGAGGGATCTGTGAAAGGTTCCACCCCACAACATTAATTTGCTAGCTTTATTGGAATTGCCACTGAATGAGACCACCAAGAGTTATCTTCCAAGACTGTGCTACTGATGAGATAGCATAATGTATAAAAGAATTCACGCTGAAAACAACTTTAACTGCCTTGGCTAATCTGTGGTTACAATGTGAAAGCAATGCTGAGTTAAAAATAAGTCTTCTATAGAAATTGTAGATCCTCCAGTGAAGGAAAAGCTGTAATGCGATACATAAGAAAGGGCTGTAACAGGTTAATAAAAAGAAAATAAATGTTAATAAAAATTATGTTTACAAAAAAAGATACATAATGTATATGCTGTGTTAGATAAAGTATATGACATTCAAACCTTCCTTGCTCTACCTTAGACGTGAAATTAATTCAGGTTTTATAATAGTTAAGTAATAAAAGCTGTAAGGAAAAGACAGATGTGTACGTATGGCATAGAGGTATACAATGTATACCAAAAAGCATACATTCCAACATCATATACATTGTTCAGGAATTTAATAGATTGCCCTTTTTTCATTTCTCAAGAGAAGATTTTTTCATTTTTGTCCTCTTAAATATTGCATCACTGTATTAATAATTTTTATTTCCAAAATCTAAGAAAATAACATATATGTCTACTATATATAAATATATATATATTAGTCTACAGAGTATAGAACCAAGCACTCTGGGTTTATATCTTTAAATGACTCTTAATAAATTCATCCAAACTCATTGTTTCTTAGATAGATAGAACAGATAAGATGTGGTTGGAAATGCAGCAGCAGTGGAATTTTTTTCTCTGAAAAACAATTTTATTGCTGAGGACAATGCTGTAAATCTTAAGAGCATCCATGGTGAAAGACAGTAGCAATACAATAGTCTTTAGCATGTCAGTCATGAGGCAGCAAGACACAAACAATGATGAAAATAATAGGATTCTACATGCAGCTTTATCATCATCTATTTCATATGCAATATTTACAATCACTGTCTCCACAAAACAACAATACTATTTGAGGAATGCTCTGAGAATTCATTTTATTTTATTTTATTTTATTTTATTTTATTTTATTTTATTTTTTAAATCTGGATTACTTTTCTACCCACTACAGTTTTTGTTTACACATGAAGCTACCCTCACAATAGCTGTTTCTCAATAATTTTGCATGTGCATAAACACGTAGTTACCAAATGACAATGTTCGTGAGCCAAAAGGTGTTCGGGAACTGAAATAAATAAACACTTTCTACTAAATGGTAGAATATCACTCCATATATTTTACTATTGTCATGCTTTGAGAGCATTAAGTCATCTGCGTCCTGTTAAGAAGCAAATAATTTTTTCCTTTCTCTTTGGTATTGAAAATCCATGTTCAGCTGTATTGGTTAGTGAACTACATCAAATTTTTAACATTCTAGTTCTCAGAAATTATGTTGTTGATCTAGAATTGAGTTTCTTAGGTCTTTACTCTCTCTTAGATAGATAACTTGGTATGATTTTAAGTAGAACAGAAGAGAAAAAAGGGGTATGCCTCTAGAAGAGGACTTTGAAATAGCATCTATTTGAAAGTGCCCTGCGGGTAAAATATTAGAGTAAATTTCAAAAAGGATATATTGGTGAGCAGGAAGCAGGTGCTCTGATCACAGATGTGTGAAAATTCATTGCGTGGCTCTGCAACTTACTACACAAATGTCATTTCTACATACATGGTGTGCGAAACAGAGAGAAACACCACCTCTTCTTCTTACCCCACCAAAGACAAACAAAAACTGAACCCACTTATGTTAAAAAATGTTATTTAAATTGTGAAATGAAGCACTTGAAAGTTAGGAAATGCCAGAAGGCAAGTTATCCATGTAATATTACATACGGCCTCCTACAAAGCATGCTTTATAATATAAGGTACAGTTTCAGAAGTACCTAGGTGTCTTACAAGCCGGACTTGTAATGGCACTTAGAAGCCTGATTGATTTCTGCACTGGTAAAAGTTTCATCAACAATCCTTACTTACTCATACAGCATTTTTTCAGTAAGACTATACCCTTATCCAGGGCACAAAATTCACATAAGGTCACACGAAGCCAGTGCTCACCCATACAAAATTTTCCTTTGTAGCGTGTGAATCCTTCCCAAAACAATACACTCATTCTCCTGTTTATCATATTACTACAAATGTAAAATAAAAAGCAGTTCTTCACTGGCTGAAAGTATCACACACTGTGAAACATATTTAATATACTGTAAGCATCACTTTCATCTGGGGAATTCCTAACTTATTTCCAAATTTTATGTGATTACTTTGTTTCTCCTCTCTTCGCTTTCCACTTTAAACTACTTCTCACCAACAAAAACAGCATTAATTGAGACCAGTAAAGCAGCAGTAATATATCTACGGTTTTGTGGGTTTTTTTAAATAGTGAAGCTATCCCAATGCCAGCAATTTTTATGATGATGTGAGTTAGTTCTATTGCAAAAAGGTTTCACACTCAGCTAACTATGTTGGGTTTTTTCTTCTCTATACCTCTACTCTTGAAGAAGATTGACTTGCCTGCTGTTTAGCAGAGGATTAAAAATTCGCTGCCACTGCTAGAACTGCTGTGAACACAAGTGTTTAGATTTACCTGGACAAGAACTACGCATTATGGCAATGTTCTCAGAGGTAAGCACAGAAACCCTCGTCCTTGTCTGCTTTCCAGCAGCACCAACAGAATGTCAGATACATACTTTATTTACTCATTATTTTGAAAATATTATTGTTATTCACAATTATTCAGCACAGCTTGGGATACCTTCTGCTTTGGAAGTCTGGATACCACTGTGGAAGGTTGTATTAAGGCTTGCATAAACCGTTCAAAGAGATGGTGGATTCAGGTAGTTTGCTTCACAATATTGAAACAAACCATCTGATATTTGTCTGTCCCTAGTTAAAATTCTGTTCAGTCACTTTTCTTTCAACCTCTCGTCTCAGCTGCTTGAGCATGCTTGGCAGGAACTGTGACAAAGAAACACTGACAAAATTTCAATAAAATATGACTGAATCATAAAAGAGATGAAAGAATGACGTTGTACCTTGTGAAGCATATATTTGAATGTAAAAGGAACAAGCTTGCCTCTTGTATCACTCAAATTGTTTTAAAATATATCCAGCCAGGATCATCTATGGAAAAAAAGAAACAGGTTGAAAGAAGGCTGCATCTGAAAACTTTGCTTCAAGTGTTTAATGACATTATCTTTTCTGAATAGCTTTTTTGAAAACTGCATCATTTAGATTTTTGTGGTCATTTTCTTTATTTAAAAAGGTAAATAATTGAGGGTTGGGGGGGGGTGTCTGACTTACTTGAAAAAAGAGGGACTCAGCAGTGCTGGAAGATTATTGGAAACATAACCTCTATATCCCATTTTTTGAAGCCTAATAGTTAGAAGTGGACAAATATTTCCTTGGATATATCAGTTTCAGAATGCAACAAACTTTGCCTCAGTGTAGTGCAAATGGTGCTATGCCAGGATTTTTTATTTATATGTCATTTTCTCAACACTTGGAGCCAGATATATACCACAGTGCACTACTGTGGTATTTAGGCAGTGTTGCAACCTTTGACAGTTCCATTTAGTTTAAGCCACTGTGAAAGTGGAACAACATAATGAATAAGGTCTTGGAATTTATATGCAATAGACAAAATTCACCTAAGTGCTGGGCTGAATTAATTCATCTTATTTAAGCTCTCCACAGACCCTGTAGGAGCCGTCTGGATGTTGGTGTAATGGTCATGTCATTGTGCACAGGATATTTTTGTCTTTCCTTTTTCCTTTTGTCTCCCACTGCCAGCCTAGCACTCACAGAAAGGTCAAATGGAAAGTCACATAGCTTCTGGAAAATAGTATTTTCCAGGTATTTAGCCACCAAATTTTTACTTTTGCCTATGACCTTATATTTTTAAAATTGTACAAGCTCGAGACCACTTCTGAATCTAACCCCATCCTCAAATCAGATATATTCAATTCAAAAGCAAAAGCTATGCTGTCCTGCTACAAATCTAGGTAAAAAGTTGAGGTCTGTGAAAAAATGTACAAGAGTTGCAATAATGTATTGCATCTAAATTAACAATGACTAGGCATTTTTAGATTAGACAAAATAATCTAAAAATCCTCTTGAGTTTGGACTAAGCTGTGCAGGTTTCAAGCTAAAATTTGTCTAGTTGACCATTCATTCTAACAGAGGTGTGACTAATACAGATCCAGGTGAATAGCTGAAGCAAATGACATTTATGGTGAACAAAAGGAAGGTGATACATAAACTTGACATTGAATTGTATGTCTTGATTTTATGTTTCTTCTGTCTCTTCTTGATTCCTTACTCTTATGCTTTTTTCAAAGGATAGAGATACGTGGTTCTATATTATTATGCTTTGAAAATAACAGTAAGTAATGCAAATAGGAAAGAAATAGATCTAGTACTATAAATTTCTAGAATTGAACCATTTAACCAAGAATCTTTCCTTGTCCTTCTTCCTTTAGAGAATGAACTTTTAGGCAAACTAAAAACATTCTTTAATTATGGGAGTGCTGTGTACATTGCTCATTAACCCCTTGGATACTATAAATCAATGTTTAATATATTTTATGCTCTCCAGCAGGATCCTGTTCAAAAAAGGAGCAAATGGTTTGTATGAGTCAGTCAACACTCACTGTCATATGTGAGGGGTTTGAGACTCTCCCTGGGACAATTCAGTGGCTGGTGTATAAGGCACCTTCCCATATTGTTTATGCACATCTTTTTGCAAAGATGGCCTGCTTTGTTCTAGACTTTGATCAGCATCTGTCAGCCTCCAGGTCCTCAGAGGCATTTTATTTTAAAGCATTACTTTATTATATCAAAATCCATTATTACATCATGTTATTTTAGACTATGCCAGGAGGTGACAAGATGTCAACAGATGGAATAAGATAGTGATGAGTCAAAAGTCAAAATAAAAAAGCTGATTTAGACTGTATTTTTTGTCAAAATTATTTGATCTGAATCATTATGGACGAGAATATGAGGACACAAAAAAGCACACGTTTTCTCCCCTATTGCAATCTAATGTAAATGTGAACAGTAGCATATCATTACATCTCACACGGTGAACTGGAGCAGAGAGGAGAACACTCTAATAAGCTTCAGTGAAATTACAAGTCAGCATAAACCGGTCTTGAACCAGTGGTATAGCCTCACTATAGACAATTTACAGTAAGCATTAACAAGAAAGTGCTGATACATTGCAATAAAAAGTTGCTAATAAGACAAAGTCAACTAATGTATTTTGACGCCCTGTTCTTAAATTAAATTTTCAAAACTTGAAGCTATCTAACAGCATCTAGCAGTGAAGGGTATATCACCAGGAAGCCTCAAACGATTCAGCTGCAGTAAACAAAGAAATGGTCAACCTCTGTAAAAACAGAAAAGCCAGATACTGATCTGCAAACCACTTTAGGCACCATAATTAGAGTTGAATGCAGGAACAAATACATAATAGAAATAAACATGTAGGTACTTTGTGTTCTCTACAGGTAATTGAAGGTAATCCAAACTAACCAACCTGTCAATATTTTAAGAAGGAAAATGGCTACTTTCTTATCAGCTCTTCTTCATGCGTACAATTTTTTTCACAGCAGTTACATAAGAGGACCTCATGATTAGATGAAATAACAGTGCTAAGAAATTATACTCTAGAACAAAGCAACTGAAGGAATGTCAAGTAAGCAAGATCCACAAGATGACATTCAGTCTCTGAGTTTCCTGGTGCTTGAAAATATTTCCCACATGACAGGTTGCTTTGGTCCTCTTCCATTCTTCATAGCCCTAGGAAACAAAAAGCAAACAAAAATTTCATTGCTTTATATATATGAAAAGCCAAATAAATAAGATTTGACAGTTTTCCCCAATGTATCAGCAAAATTGTTTTCAGAGGGAAATTTGCACAGGCAGACTCATAGCTCAATGTGTGTCTTCTTAATCATATTAACATGGAAACATAAAAGTTCATAAAGCAATACATACTCCTTTAGAAATAAAATCCACATGAGAAAGCTAAATCCTGAGGCACTTACTCTTTTAACAAAATCTTTATCTGACAGTCCCCCATTGAAATCAAAGGAAATGTGCTGGAATAAAGCATTTAGGATTTACTCAACAGTGCGAGCTAATCTGAACACACTGATATCACAAAGACTAATTACATAACCTTCAGTAATATCATATAGTCCATATTTTTTCATTTGAAAGTCATATAAGCATCTGTATCTTTTGCACACTGTCTATCAAGAGAGATGTTTCTAATACTGTGTGTCTACAAATTATATTATGTTACTGGAGCTAATTATAACCAAAAATCGATTCCAAGGAAGTAACACTTTACAATGAACTTTTGGTTCTGGGTCCTTTTGTTGGCCTGGACCCCAGCCCTGTGGACTGTGTCCCCCTGGACATAGATGGTGATTTGTCTCCATGCTTAGCCAGATGGAAAAAGGGAGATTCCTGCCATGTCCTGGATTTTTAGCTGGGGATGTATCCCAGGAGCATGGGGTAGCTTGGGGATGACTCCAGCTACCCTCCTGGCCAGGCGCCATTCTCTGGAAGACAGGCTGCACTGGGAGGTTTGTCCATTCTATCCTTCTTCTCCTGGCACCACCTGCACTTGCAGTCGTGGGGAAGGGTTTGCAAGTAGAATAGGGAAGAAAGAAGCTGTGCAGCATATACACTGCCTATCATTCAGAAACTCCCTACAGCCACAGACGCTGCTGGCAGCATCCCTACCTGGCCCCCAGGTATGCCTCCTCTGAGACATTCTCCCAAAGCACACACGTGACATCTAGCAATCTTTCTCACATGCAAGCACAGTGTGCAGAGCCTACAGTGGGTCAGCGCATCTCTTCCATGCGGCTGGACTCTTAAGCCCTTTTTTTAACCCTCTGAAAGAGTCCAAAACGCTCAAGATTCAACAGGTATTTTACAGCGTGTTTTGGCCCCTGTTGAATCACCAGTCTTCATGGATTGTAACAAAGCACTGCCAGAAGAACTTCCCTCTGAAGTTTCTGCTTTTGGATTCTCACAGTTTGGTGTTTTTTACATTGATATTTTTCAGAAGAAGCATTTATTCCTGGGCCACGTAATACAGGGGAAAAAGAGGAAGAAAAGTGGCCTTAAGAGAGAGAGAAAAAAACTCTACTCAGCCAATTCTAGGTCATCTGGGTGCGTTAAAATAGCCCACATTTATGTTTAAAAGATAGCCTCCAAGTGTTTTATCATTCAAAGTCATATGTGCAACAGCACATAAGTCTTAAAAACCTCAGACTAGTCTATTTATTGTCTCAAATAAGTAATTTGAGCTTTGTCTTGTCTGAGAAAACTTAACTTTGAAGTGGATATTGTTGCCTGTCTGTGTGATGGTGGAAGATCTCTAGAGCCTTTTGAGCTGCCTTTACCATGGAAAAAGGAAATGGATGGTAGGCAACTTGAACATACTCTGAATGTTTCTTTGTTCCTGCACACCTGGCACAGGGTTGGTACTGCTGTGTGGGTTTGGACTTCCTCCCCATCCTGTTCCCTTCAGCTGGTGGCACTGCACTGTCTCAGTGAGACACTTGCACTCAGCACAGACAGGGAAACAAGGATGCATGAAGACATTCACAAAGGGCCGCAGCCAATCAAGCCTACGGCTGGAGACCTCATATGATGTTATCAATGTCCTGGCCTACCTCGGGTAAATGGTACCTGAAGATCTACTCTGATGTTGCCACTGAGGATATGTGTGTGTGTCCTGGTTTCGGCAGGGATAGAGTTAATTTCCTTCCTAGTAGCAGGTACAGTGCTGTGTTTTGGATTTAGGATGAGAACAATGTTGATAACACACCGATGTTTTAGTTGTTGTTAGGTAATGCTTACACTAGCCAAGGACTTTTTAGTTTTCCATGCTCTACCGACTGAGAAGGCTGGAGGTGCACAAGAAGCTGGGAGGGGGTTTCTTAAATTAAATTCTTAAATTAAAAAAACAAAATGTATTTAATTGACTTTTTAAAGCTATTTGTTGAAGATTTTAAAAGATGTGAGGCTATGTGTTTTACATTGATATGACCCTATCATACAACCTTACATTTCATTCTCCTTATACACATCCACTTATACTGAAACTTGACTTTAGACTATGGATATGTTACACATACATCTTCACCTATTGTAATGCCATATGATAGAAAATCTTATTTTATTACTCACAGATTCTCTGTTGCCCATTATTCTATTACAAATAATTTTTTCAGTGCAAGTTTTTACAGTGTAATACTTAGCAACATATGTAGACATGTTACTGAATTTGTATTAAAATTATAGTTCATTTTAAAAATTACAATTTAGTATTTTATGTATAGAAAAAGTTCCCTGAGCAGCTGTACATGAAGAAAAAAAAAGTCCTAATTATACATACCTCTGTAAATCCTGAAGGCCTTCCAGCATAAATTCAATTTCTCAATGATTACACATAGTATCATTTCTTTGAAAGAAAAAAACAAAAAAAGTAAAAATAAATTACAGTATCAGTTGTACTTCATACAGATGGAGTAAATTCTTTAAAAGGGACTGTCACAAACTTTGGCAAAGTTTGCTTGACTGTTCCATATATGTAAATGTAATATATAACCAAAGCATTTGTCCAATATTATCTACAAGAAAGAGCAAGAAGAAAATTAGCAAAGCAGAGATTACTTTTGCTCACCAGCTTGGACAGCGTAGATTTTATTGGCAATTAGAGAAATAGGCCCTTGGAATGTGGCTTCTCCCCTGTTCTGGCTTATCTTCACATAGCAACAAAGCATGAACAAAGCTGTTCAATTAAAGGAATGTACATTAAAAAGTACAATAACTGATTTGCATCATCCCACTGATTTGGGATTGATGTCTTGCACCTTTTAATAGCACAGCTTGATTATTCAGTCCTCATTGGGTCTCTTGCCAGTCATCAGGCTTTTCCAGCTGCAGACTGTGGTCATTTACAGAGTTTTGTAGACACTGGAGAGGTCTGTCTGAAGGATAAGAAAACACAAATTAGCCTTTGCAGATTGGCCTCAGTCAATGCTGGCTTTGTGCTACGATATCCTCATTCAAACAGTTGGATAGCTCACTTTAGGCACGTTGTGTCAAAGAATTATACAGAAAATGACTAGAAGGATGGTTTCCCTTTGTGTGTTATTGTGGTTTTGAAGCTTTTGAGGACTTCTGAATATCTTTGAAATGCAACGCTATATGTATATGTTGCAAAAGGGAGTGGTAGTCAAGTTGAGAATTTTAGGTAAGACATATTGCAAAGAAACAAGAAAATGCAAATACTCTCTTCATTAATTGCCAAAGCAAAAAGGGAAAGGCCCCTTTTTACAATTTTTCTCCTTTTAAATGAAACTGTGATAGTGCAGATTATTTGTTTCCAATACACAGTAATTTCCTAAACTGTGTGTTTTACAGAGAAATCACAAAATCTTTGACTTGATTCCACAAATTTATTAATAAATATTAATATATATTAATAAAAATAATGATATTAATGAGGAGATTTTAACCTAATAGTGGGAAAAAAATTAATATTTTCATGACTGTATTTTTTAAACACACACAGTGAGAACTTATTTAAATTTTGGTGTCTTTTTAATTCAAGATTTCACAATTCGAAGCCTATTCTTTGTTCATTAGTCACACATATCATTTGAAGAAGCCAAAGGGCTATTGCTTGATCTCTGAATAACCACTAAAATGTGAACTCCATCTTGTGCATGGTGTGTAGAGCAAGAACTTTTCACTGAATACAGCACATTTTTAATTCAACATATATAGCTTGAGAATTTCAAACTTTTTCACAGGAAATTTGCCCAAACATGTGGCATTCATTATCTAAATAATTCATTACAACCTATTCACTCAGCTTTATTATTAATAAAGTTTTCTTTGAAATAGTTGAAAATCCTATGGATTTTAAATTAGTTAGAATCTGAAATTTTTAGAAGTGACTGTATTTCTGTTCATATTTGACAGTGTTGATACTGTCTTTTTCTGGTAGAATCAAAGAAATGATTCTTTCCTCTAGAAGTAGTGACAATCATAGTAAACCCCAAAAACATTTGCTCTTCTATAGTATTAGCCTGAATGTTCAACATATCTTGCAGACTGGATCTGACAATCATTTCTGTTTTCTTTGAACCAACTCCCTCTTCCTGTCTCATAATAAAAGGGGAACATTTGGCAGGGGGGTTGTTCATTTGCACATGGAGTGGCTCATTTTATCCATAATGTATGGATAAAATGATAGTTTTAGTCAGTCAAGATAGTTTCTAGAAAACACTATTTGCAAACAGATACTTACATCTACTTAATTAGCCTTAAACTGTGTTCATTTTATGGCGTGTAATCAAGATCTCATTTCTCTTATCAGCATATCCTTCTGCTTACGTAAACCCTTTACAGAGAGGCGTAAAGTTAAATGCTGTTCTTAGGGATGTTTTTCTCAAATGGGGCATAATAACAGACATGTCCCAGACCTTGCTTGTTCCCTCCAACTCCTGACTCTACATATGAAAACCATACACCTCCCTGGAACAGGGCTTGGCAAAAGCATTTTTGTCATATGTGGCTTTGTATTCTGATGGAAAGTTAGAGACCTGAATTTATCACTCCATAAAACACCTACTACTATTCCGATATGTTTTTTGCTAATGCTTAAGTATAAAAACAAGATAAAAGTCATTGTAATTACAAACATTCACCCTTTGCTTCTAATACATCTCCTTTATTAGGTTTGAATGTCCAGTAGTATCAGTACTGAAAACATTTAGAATTATTTCTGCATGGACCAAAATGCCTTTTCTCTAGAGAGTTTTTATTTGCTTCCCTGGATTTTTCCCATTTCATGAAGAGAAATCCCATAATTCTGCAGATCAAAGTTCTGTCCATTTATTGAGTGGTTTCCTGGCATCAGAGGTCAGAATGTACTGTCAAATGAGGAGGGCGGGAACTTAAGAAACAGAAAATATGAAAGCAGAGGATAAAGTGGCAATACTAAAGAAATATTTAACATTCCTATAAGCTGCAGCACGTTTAATATACAACCAGTGTGGTCATTCAAGAAAATGAGTAAGACAGACAATCATATGCTGCTTTGTGAAACCTTTTCTTTCAGGGACTTCATATTCTCTAATATTAATTATGTAGTCAGATATGGGATTTTGATATGTGTAGATATAAGTAAATCTCTAGAGTGACTTTTAAAATGTATATTTAAATACAAATATCTATATATTTTCTGACTATTAGCACGTTCCTTTAGATGATTTTAAGACAAAGTCATAATTTCTACAAAAGTTAGGCTGAGTAAAATGTGAGTAAAAGTACCTTACAGTGCCAAATTTTCTATACATACAATAAAATAAACATGGGGGGGGGGGAGGAGAGGAGAGAGAGAGGAGAGAGGGAAGCAGAGACAAGCTAATCATCTGAAAGGAGAATTTCAGAAATGCTAGAGGGATTTTAGTGCTTCTTCTAGTGACTGGTGTTAGCATTTAGTGTTGGATTGAGCTGGACTCTGATTGATATGTAAATGTATGCTTTCAAGGCTTTATGTATCCATTAATGTAAAATTGCAATATGTCTATGGTATCACAAATGTATATGCAAATAAAGGCGATATTTGTGGTCATTCAAAAACGGACAATTAAAAAATTCTAACTTCTTATTCTGAAGGATGTAATTAACATTTAGACCCTATTTTTGCCTATTCTTCTTTCGTTAAGCATTTTATATCAGAAATGAGATACTCCAGCAAGGGTAAAACAAAGCAACCACAATTAATCTGCAGAGAGAAGTCATTTATAATTTTTTTTCTCTCAAACACATTGTACAAATGCATAATATTCTTCTGTTACAAATTCTCTTGCAGTGAGAAACACATTACGTATTGAACAGTATAAACCAACGTTTTGCACTAGACACTCCTATGAAATTCTGTTCTTATTTCAGATTTTTCTGTTCAGTTTGACAAACTATAATAGAGCACTCAGCTCCACTTTCCCTCAGGTCGGTATACAATTTCTAGTAAAATAATTTAACCACTGAATTTGCCTGATACTGAAAAATGTTGGCTGAGACATTGATACAACAACTGTAAATTTAAATGCCACTGTTTGAGTAGATTTAGTAATGTAAGATATACATTCAAATACCCTGAATACTAATTGGAGGTCTCCCCTATAGATTTTTGTTTACAGGCAGGCTCTTTCCTACAAACTTCTGGTACACTGGGAACACCAAGAGGCATCTCTGGTGATATATTCCCTATTAAAACAAGCACTTTCGATTAAGTTTAATCTATTATTTCCTTCTGTATTGCACTTCTGTTGTATTTTTATACATTATCTTCAAAATGTACAAAAAATAGGAGAATAGAAAATACTGTATGAAAACTCTCAACGATTTCTATTTAAAAGCCTTGAAAACTTAAGCCTTTTCTTTATCTACCCATGGTTTTTGTGCTGGCACTGTAAATTGTTGTTGTAATTAAGTTATTTCCTACAGGTTTTAGAAAAAGATTAAAGTAAGACCGGGTTAGGAATGAGAAATTCTGTCTTATTAACGAGTTTTAGGCAAGTTCTATGGAAAACAGTAGTTTCTGTTGTTATTTGCATAACATATGTTGTAGCTTGCTAAGCAACTTACATGGAGCTCAGTCTGAAAGTAATTAAGAACATAGTTTGCAGTAAATAAAAGTTCCGAATCAACAATTTGTTTCTCTGCTTTAAAAAATAAAATCATTAATGTACTTCACTTGAAAGTTCAGAGGGAAACTGATAGACAGTGAACTGCCAAAGGAGAGTGGGATGATGTTCCTTTCACTATTTCTTATGTGCAGCAGAAATATAACATACCAGTAACAGCTGACTAATACAGCTGTTCAAGTCATTATGGGCAAGTTACACCTCGGGAACCAAGAATCTACTTAAAATTCTGGACAAAATCTATTCTGTCGCTTTTTAGGACTGCCTAGCCCTATCATATATAAAATCAGTAGACACCCTCACTCTTAGGATGAAAATCCTCGGGACACCCTTGCCTGTTCAGAAGCATTCAGATGAGCCTGTAACCCTCATCTAAAACATTTTTGCGATCTAGAAATAGACAGAGAATTGACTCAACACTTTGCAAGTGCTAATTTTAGTCTAGTGAATGGGACCCAGGAAGCCCTGGGTAGGTCTTAGGTCCTATCTAGAAGTGGACCTGCACTGAACTCCCTTGCTGAGAGCACCTCCTTCACCAAGGGATGTCTTCTCCTAGAAGGCCAGAAAAGGCATTGATGGAAATATAGGAAACATGAGTTCCATCAGAGATGATGCAAAGTGACGCTGGACTCAGCCCCATAGAGATCAGGGCACTCTCCTGAGAAGTGAGAGGACTAAGGTTTTGACTTCCTGCTGCCAGAACTTTTAAAATTTTATTCAACAATACTCTTAAGGACAAATCCATATACATTGAAAGAAGCGGTGTCTGGGACAACTAAGCACCATAAGCAGTGCAGGTCACAGCACAAAAACAGAGCAGAATTGATATAATAAAGAGGACATGCAGACACGACCATGTATATGGACCAGAGCCCAAGTTTACAAAGAGTAACATTCAAGGAGGGTGACTGACCTTTCTTTAATTTGCAAAGCTTTATGTGGACCTCTTAGAGGGTTAAGTGACCTCATAAAATACAGCTAAGGAATGAAGTTTGTTTACTTAACACTGTTTCCTCCTGGAAGTCACCACTCTCCTTTTAAAAGAAGAAGACAGACAGACCCCGTAGGATCTGGCTTAGGATTTGTCCCCAGCTTTGTAGAATCCCTTTATATTACATGCCCCTTGAAGGCTTTTGCCATCACAACCTGTGATACTTGATAATTGTTTTTTCCATGTGTTCACACATTAAAAATCTGGGTTAGATGGAAAATTCTATCCATTTTTATTTTCGCTTTTCATTTGGCCAGTGCAAGGACAGATATACTTAGAAACAAATTTTTAAGGCAAAGGGCAAAAGATCCTGGCGGTGATTAGTTTCCTTATTACTCTTGAATGAGGTCAGTGACTGGCCAGGAAAAGCACAGACTTCAGTTGCCTAAGCTACCTCACCTACTCCTGTTTAGCTCCTCTGTGTGGCAGAATGAGCCCAGGGACCACTGGACGCTTTTGTCTTCTGGCCCACATACAAATGCATACTCCTTCATCCAAACAAAAAAGTCATTCCTATAATGGGAGGCTGTGATGTGCTATTTATCAAAAAAACAGGAAAGTAATCCAAAAATTGAGTGTCTATATAGTACGCAAAGAAATGAATTTGCCTTATACAAGGATCTGGAAAAATAAATTTTTGACATAAAGTATTTCTCAATATTCATTTCCATGTTATTTTCTATCATCAGCTAAAGAACAACTTCACACAATTTACTTTAATAAAATTATTCTTTCATGATTCAGTATATTGTTCTAAGTATGTATATTCGAAGATAATATTTGATTGTCTCCTGAACTCCTTAAAAATACACTTCTGATGTCATACTTCCAATATAACATTTTATTTCAAATTTAACTTCAAACTAAAAATTAACGTTAATATTAAGCGGTGGTTCTGGAAATCAGAACTAATAAAATAAGAACATTATATACAAATTATAACATTGAATCTATTAAATGCCTAGATAGAGCTAAGGCTGTGAAAGCATTTCCTTTATAAGCATTATAAAATTCCTCAGATTTAATTATCAAGGAAATAATGATAAAAATTGAGCCAGTAAATGATCTTACACCTCCAAGACTACTTAAGGATTTCTGAACAATTGTCAAAGTTATTAATACATGAGGTGTTCAGGAAAAATGATGTTTTTTTCTTGTAGTAAATATTTAGTATTCAAAATATAATATAAAAGAAACAGGAATTAGTTGTATGAGCAATATGCATGTAAGTCCTAATTAAGTAAGTATCATTGCTTAAGTGGATTTCAAGCTTTCAATATGAGTAAAGTTTAAGAATGTATTTATAGATATTTATATACTGAGAGCTTTATCTCCAGTACAGGAAAGCTATGATGCTAAAAGCATTTTAACATATGTTAAAAGAATCTTACTAAATTAAATGTGCTTCAAATTAAGTATAAACTTTGATGTTAGCCTCAACAAGGATTAATCACGTGGCTAAAGACTGTCTGAACGCCTAAAAACTGCGGCTATGAAAATCTGCATGAATTTGTCATCACTATAAGCATCTGCAGGCTTTTTTCAAATGGATCTTTACAGAATGCACAGCAAACAGGTTTAGATCACATAGTGCATGAAAATTACCTTAGATATTTGAAGAATTAAAGTCAGGATTCAGGATCTGAAATATTCATATTCTAATCTTTTCAGGATTGGATCCATATATATTCCTAAAATTTCTTTCTAGATTATCCATTTATTTTTATTAGTTGAAGATATCAAATCTTCAGTTTCTGCAAATGTATAAACTGTAATCTGGTAAATATTCAGTAATGTAGATCATTTGGAAAAGAAAATTGCTTCCAGTAAAGGAAGATGAGGTAATAATATGTGTAGTATGAAGTTCAGATTTTAAAGCTATAGATTTATTTTTATGTAGGTAACAGCTGCTGTGATTCTAACACACTTAGTGAAAGGCTGAAGACTTTGAAATATTGTAAACTAAACTAAACACAAACAAAAGGATACAGACACACAAATCAAAAGAAAAAAAAATCCATATTTTTGTCAGATAAAATCCCCTGTGAATCCAGACAAGGTCCCAAACTTCTGCCTGTGCTGTTCTGGGTTATCCACAATTAGAAGATGGAAATACCATCTGCAGATTTTACTGCCTGGACCTCTTGAACTTCTGCACTTCCATAGCCAAAAAGCAGATCTAAAAATATTAAGCATCATCCAAAATGATCTGAGGAATGTTTAAGCTAAAAAAAAGGGAAATAATTCATAAGACTAATATATTTCAATTCCATAAGGGTCTTGGATAGCAGAATTACACTTTTATCTCTTTTGCTACGCTTTTGCAAGGAAATGAAAGAAAATCAGTCGCAAGTAAAAATATTAGGTAGAACTTTGCTCTCAGCTACACCAATGTAAAATGAGTGAAGCTGCACTGATTTCAGAAATGTTATTCAAATCTTCATGGGCTTCACTGTGAGCACACTTGGACTAATTTTCTTTACTACACTGTCATTAAAGGCAAACACACAAGGTCTTGAATGTGGACACTGACAAACATTTCTTGTGAGTTGATTTTCCTCTCATTTGAAAGGACTGAAGCAGAAATGTATGTGTATCGAGAAGAATTTTGTATTAATAGTAGCTCTGAGATAATATATTTCAGTTTATCAATATTTTGAGAAAAAGTCCTGCAAGTACTTTGCAAAGTACTTTGACTTCCTTTTACACATTTTTATGAGTTTCATAGAAATAATCTTTTATTTTTGTAACAGTGATGTTCAGGGTGGCAATTTGTGCACATGTGCACCCTTCAGAATGCACAACTAGGAATTTGAACAGGTGTTTAAGCACAAAATGCTCAAACAATTCTCTATAAACTCTTTGCATCTATTCACACAAGGTGAGGGAAGAATTAACTATCATAAATAGTTTTCAGACAACCCATAAGCTGAAAAAGGATGGCATGAAGAATCCCCTGAATCATTGCAAATATCAAAGTTGGTAAAAATCAAAATGTAAATTATTAATAAAAATGATTAGTCTGATAAAATAAATTATAGTCAATTACACTTTCCAATCCTATTCTAGGGATGCAGATAGCATCCAAATTCTGCTCCATATTCTTCTGCCGTTTCAAGTAGGTACAAAAGAATGAAATGAATGCAACTGACTGGAAAAAAAAAAATGAATGAGGAAAAACACTAAGCTGCTGAATAAAGATGTTGGAAAGTAAAGTGGTTAGGAAGCTAACCTGAAAGCCAAAATGACCTGATTTTAAGACTGTAAGTCATTCAGAACGGTAGTCCAAGCAAGACTCAATAGTTACAGGGTTTGCTTTTTTCTCTCAGACTTAGTTATTCCCACATACCCGAAAGTGGCTGGTCAGACCGACGGAATGTCAGGCACCACGTATGAATACACCAAATAGCACAGCTCACTTCCTGGAGGCCCATGAAGCTGCCGTGTTCAGGGGACTAACTCTTCGCATATAGGAATAGTATGACTTTGCTTTTGGTCATTGACACTCTAGTGGAAGAAATTACCTTCTAAGTACAAAATATATCAAATATTAGGGAATCATTATGAAGGAGCTTTAGTAGACACTTTTGAAAAAACTTGACTGACAGGAGAATTCAATGAAAAAATGGAAGAAAAAAATTTCTACAAACCCCTGCCTTAATCAAGACTAAGTTCTTTGACCCAAGAAAATTTCTACAACATACAAAAGAGGCAGATACTACATTAAGAGAACCAATAAGTTCATTCACTCTCAGCAGTGCTATATGTCTTTAATGAAAGATATAAGGAATACAATTTTGAACTTCGTATTAGCATGAACTATTCACCCATATTTTTCTAATTGTTACCTATGGTAAAGAGATTAAGTTAGCACATGCACACCACAGTTGTACCTATATTTTGCTGGGTAGTCCTCCAAAGTCCGCATGCAGGGCAGGGCATTTGTAAATACACTTTCTTTACAAGATGGGAATCTTACTAATGTTGGGTAAGATCATATAACTTTGCTTACGCAGTCTCTCTGTTGGCATATTGTCTCAGCTTGAATTCTCCTTGCTACTATTAATAAATTTTGAACAAGATGATATTGAATGAGTTGAGTGTGATTCCTCCTTTGTAGATGATGGTCATAACATAAAAATGAAGACTTCCATGTTTCATTCTAGATCTTCTCAGAGTACTTCCACTGAAAAAGAAGCACCAGAAAAATATGCAGTTTTGTTGAAGTCAAAGTGATTTTTGGAAACATATGGGATTTCCATAAAGTTTTCAAAACATGAGTTCTTGGGCTGAAAGGGAGAGACATTAAAATACCTGCTTGCTGTTACGAATTTGCATTTCAGCATATTCAGAAGTTTTAATAAAATTTCATGCTCTGATATACACAGAGAAGTATTATAAGTGGATCACTAATGCTTGCTTTATTCACAATGTTATGAACATGCTAGTCCATTTCAAGTGTGTTGAGACTGTAAGAGCCAGGAAGAGCCAAGTGACATCTCTACAACAAGACCACGCTCTTTGTCAGGATGCTCCCAGTTCCTCTTCATATCATGTTCAGACCCAAACTCTTCCCCCTCAACATTAAAATCCCAGAGCTGCTTCACCACAACTCCTATAGAGTGGTAGCGTAGACATGCTCTCTCAGGAGCTCAGCAGGGAGGAACTATTTTTGCGCAACCAATTTGCATGAAAAAATATTCAAAACTGAGATGTCCACAGCACAGTCTGACAAGAGGGAAAGTATTACATTGCCTTGGGAATGAAAAATCTGATCAGTTGCCTTCTCAGAAACAAGAATGGTTTTAGTTGTACAATGTGTTGGATGCTTCTCCCTGCTGGGAAGATAGCTACCAAATCCCCATAACATCAAAAATACTATTAGCTCCATGTATGTGTCTATATTATTGAGCATGCCTGCCTGCATGTGTAAGAGAACATCAGTTCCCCACCAAGGGCTTTGAACGTATTAAAGATGTAATTACATCCAACCCTATCAGAGGCTTTTTTTTTTTGCTTTGCAAAAATAAACTCCACGTCTGGATTAAAAAGTTCACTAGCACTGATAACATCATGAATTAAAAGTAAGTTATAAAAATTTAGTGGTTAAATTACACTTTCTTGGACAGTTTCTGGACCACAGAAAGACTCCCTGCAAAGAGAGAAGTATCCAGACCTCAGACCTCCCACATGAGAGCCCTCATCACAAGGCAGCAGAGCCGGGCTCCCTTTTTCTCTCTGCTCTAAATGAATATTGGATTCTCATCTATGCTGTGACATTATTTTAATCCCTTTGGTGTAAGAAAATGCAGAGGATATTACCGTGACTCTATTACTGTATCTCAAACAAGATTTGGAAAAGGGAATGATTTTCAGGAGCAAAAGTCCTCAGTCCTGTAACCCAGAACAACAGACAGAGTTTTAACTTTTTATTAAAAACATGCAAAAAAAGAAAAAATAAGATAAGCATTTGAAATATAAACTTTTAAATAAAACTTAAAATATTTCTTCCTTTCCTTTTAGGTGTGCAATTTCTAATATGGGACAAAGTAACTTTTTCAATAATCTTTTCAATGGTATTAATCAGGAATTTAAGTCCTAATTCTCCAGGAACTGACTGAGAATCTGAATAATACTTAGCAGATTGTAGACACTACTGCAAAATTTTAGGCTGGAACTCCATGTTTTTCTTGATTATTTTTGCAAGCATTGGTTGGAAGCTAGTGATTTTCAGTCCCTCTCTCAGCAGGAGGTGAAGATCTCGTGGAAGAAACAGAGAACCCCTTAATGAGATCCACAAAAGTGTGTTTCTTGCTGAAACTACTTAAGTGAGTCATTATCTACCCTGATGCATAATGTAATATGTGTGGCACTGAAGTACAGGACTAGGAGTTGGAGTTTAAAGGATTAAGGTGAACATACATCATACTTTTCAGCACTTACTGAATAATTTGTGACTCTTTAAAGAGTTTTACAAGGTTAAACAAAAGCTGTACAGTATATTATTGCCTCTAACAATTACATCACTCCTTCAGAAATGTTTATACTCCATGGCACTTTACGGTGTCATTGTCAAAAGAGGTGGAAGAATGCAATCAATAGCTGTTAGAAACTACACAGCATAAAAGCCTGAGGAAAATAAAGTTCACAGGTGCATTGACTGCAACACTACTGCAGTAACAATGTGTTTTGTAGTCAGTGCTGAAGACTTTTAAATGAGCATTTTATGAAATGAAATTCACATTTTCTACTGACTGTGCCATTTAAAAAAAGTTTTCCTCATACACTAGCCCTGGACACTTCTAAGGCCATTTATGAATTTCATTTACTACAACTCCACATACATTCCCTTCAAGTACAGTCTTTTTTAATGACATAAAATTCTTGCATAATCACAGTGGAATGCCTAAGATATTCTTTTCTTTTGTTATTTTTATCTGTTCAGGGCCAAGTATCCTATGAGGTATTAGATTAGTATCTTCAGCAGTTTCTCATGGGGGTAAGTGTGTTTTTCCAGCTCCCCCTTGGAGCAATGGAAAGTGGAAGGCAATCACTATTGCACATAGCAGAAGGTAAGAATCCTTTTATATGAACAGCGGACGTTACTTATCACGTGTCTGTCTCTGACATGAGGCGGTCATCACAAAAGGCTCCATGTGTCTGTCAGGTTTATTGCAGAATTAAAAACTAACCTGACCACAGGAAAATTCTTCTCCTAAAGCCCTCACGGATCACAGGTTTGGCTATATCCTAGGGCAGAGATTCCTGTACCTTACATTTTTATTCTTGTGTCTGTACTTCTTGATGTTCCTGTGCACCAGGAAAAGAAATTGATACCTAAACCCACTGAGATTACTGACACCCACAGGTACCTAACCAGGAGACAGAATAAAATACACTGATTGCCTTCGCTGCTGACTGCAGCCTATCAACTGTGTGAGTGCTGCACAGCATGCTGAAAGAATGGAGATAAGTTCAGCATTAATTACACCTGGAATACGTCAGGAATTTCCAGTTCTTTGTCAAAAGACCACTTGTTGAAAAGGGAGTTAAAAACTGCTAGTTTATTGTTAATGAAAAAATTATCATAAAAAAGGAAAGGAGCAGAAAAGTTCTATATTTATTTTGTGATAATATTACGCACCTTTTGCTGTTCTCTTTCCTTCTTCCCAGTCCCATTGCTGTATATTACTTGTACAGGAGCTTCTGCAAAGAATGGCTTAAGGAATCAGAAAAATCTGCACACATTTGCAAATTCTATTTGAAGATGAATAAATGTTTAAGAATCTTTAGGGATTATGAGACATCTTTTTACCAGCTAGAGTGGCACCATGCAGACATGCCCAGGACTCCAGACATCTGTGTCCCAGCTCAGCTGAGACTCTCAGCTCACACTGGCAAAGAATTTGTAGGTACCGACTCACTACCAACCCTGTAGAAGCCAAACCTAGTGCTCTTCAGCATCTCACCTTTAAGCATGCACATTTGAGCTGTTTGAAATGCTAAGACAAGACTGTCTTGCCATAATTCGCTCTTTTTCTTTTCATTTTAGCTAAAACAGGGAAAGATGGGGAATGTTTCAATATTTCATTCTATCACAAAACTGAGCTCCCTTCTATGGTAACATATACTTATTGTGACCAGAATAGCCTTCAAAAGAGTATGTGTCTATTCCACGAATATGCAGGTTTACTGGGAGGAATATGGGTTTTCTGGGCAAGCTACTATTAAAATTCTCAATATCATGCCAAAGGATCCTATTTCTGGAAAGAAACATGAAGTATTTCACTAATCTTGTCTCCATATATTCTGCTGATGAAAACATTTCACATGATAATGATAATGTATTTTTTTTAATGCTGCCCGATATCAACATGCTGTTTGGGTAACAAAAAAGTCTAATTCTTCCTAAAGAGCTGCATGATATTTCTCCCCCTTAAAATAAAAAGATGGCAAGGCCTAAAGCAAGGCTTAGAAACAAGCGTTTAAATATTCCAGCTCTAACCACACTGCTTATAAAAGGGGTTTTGAATAAAGAACCTCCCTCCTCCCAGGAGCTGCTTTTAACTTTCAAATGAAGCATGACTAAATTCTAGCAAAGCAGATTTGATGTTTCCAATTAGCTCAGAGAGTTGAAAATAGTTGTGATGTTATCAGACAGTGGGTGCTGTGAATGGGAGCCACATCCTGACATAGCCTGCATGCTGGTAATTTCAGAATAAACATAAAAAATTACTTAATAACATGATTGTGCATTCTTCTTTTTTGTATTATTATATATTTTCAAAAAAACTGCTGCTCATAACCAAGCATCTGCATTTTATTGTTTGGTCATATTTTTGGCAGCTAGTTTGTAGGTTATAAATACTA
The DNA here is from genome assembly GCF_965638725.1 of Aptenodytes patagonicus. NCBI lineage: Eukaryota > Metazoa > Chordata > Aves > Sphenisciformes > Spheniscidae > Aptenodytes > Aptenodytes patagonicus. The sequence goes on from NC_134950.1 coordinate 70,811,850, forward strand.
ATCTGTCTTAAAACAGTAAGCCTCCATAACATTTTCACCCAGGGCCTGATCCAGATTTCTCTGGGAAAAAGCCTCAAAAAAAAAAATCAATATGAGTGTTTCCCGGTTTTGTGCCTTTTTGTTAGTTTGCTGTAACTTGATTGCAAGCAATAATACCAGCTTAGGCCACTATCTTCCAAAGCCTAATCTTTGCATTAAGCACGATCATTGCTATTGGAGACAAGTGGGACAAGCCTGAGTCTTGCACTTTTCCTAACACTGGAAAATGTAAACAGAAAATGTTATGCTACTGATGAGTTATTCTCTCTTCAAATTGTATTTAATAAAATAAAAGACCACAATGCGAGCTGTAATGTAAGAATCCTTTGTTCATATGCTGTATTATTATTATATTATCATTGGCTCTAGCCTATGGCTTTTTTATAATTGTTATTATTTCCTTGTATTCTCTGTTTATTTTTACAGCTAGTAAAAAACAGGCTCATCCAGGACATACAGCATGGATTAAAATGAACAAAGCCTTTTTAGAGTCAATAAACTATTTGTTTAGCAGTTGGAGTTTGGTCAATAAAATGGCTCTTATAAACTGAGTGCAAAATGAATAGGCAGCGTTAACATATTTTTGTGAATATTTTTTTATTTAATTTTAGTGTAAACACAATGGACAAAATACGGAACACAACTGTTGAACAAAACACGCACATTTTTCTGGGTTTCCTTCCCTGTAGAAAACACTACAGTGTTGTCATTTGCATACGTGATTGCATGCTAACACATTTCTGACTTCTGTCACAAGAAATCAGGTGGTGGCACATTTTTTTCGAGACTACACTAAATCTAATAGGATTGCATAGTGCGAGAAAAAAGTAAAAAATTAATTTGACAGAACCTTCGTCTGACTGAAGTGGTCAAATCAGTACCTGCCATGAGTGTGCATGCCCTTGAATACACAGAACTCAGTAAAATATTTCTTCTTCCAAAGAGAAATTGCTTCAGAAGTAGTACCCATTGCATAAGAAAAAAAATAGCTTTTCAGTAATACTTCTGCTGTTTCCAGTTGATTTCAGAAGCCAATCTCAGTTTTTGGAGGGGAAAAAAAAAACTTATTTTGGGTGAAGAAATTATATTTAAATTGGTGGTAAACTCTTTGGGCCTTCAGGGAGGTCAAGTTTTCACCACTAGTTTTTAATCTGCAAATACAATGGTTTTTGTGATCTAATTGGCATTACTTTGCCAGGAAAGTTTTCACAAAGTATTTTAGAAAAAGAGAGTACCTTTTCAAGGACTGAATATGATATGGCAATTGGCATGTCATGGAATACATTTTTAGCAGTGTCTCTTTTTTTCCAACATTGGTTTAGAAAAATACTGATATTTTTCTTTCTTTTTTTGGTTTTATGGAAAAAAAACCACGCTTGTGTTTTCTTCTAAGAAAATGTCAATGTCTTCTAAATGTGAAACCCGTTTCAGCCAATAATTTAAAAAGAACCAGCAAATTATATGCAAGGTTTCTCACCTGCTGTACTCTATAACAGGAGCTGCTACTGGGCTCCAGTTTTTCCACTAGTTTGTGAGGTTTGTTTCCTGTGAGCTTGATAGAGCTTCTCCTACTCCCTGGGAAATCCCATGGAGAAGATGAGGAAGTCCAGCCTCTTTGAGCTGAAGGACTTGTAATATAGTAGACCTCTTCTCTCTGCATCTATTATACTACAGCTGTGTGCAAACCTCTTCCTTATACTAGCTAGAAGGACAGAAAAGCAAAAAGTGTAGGCTGTATAGTGAACAGACTGTGTTAAGGAATGGAGCTCAGCTTTGCTTGGAAGATGGGCTTGTCAAATGAAATAGAAAGTTGATAAGTCTGAAAGAGGAACTAGAAAAAGATAATCCGGGAGCCATCATTCTCCATTCCTGATGTACACGCCACCGTCAATATCTCCAGGTCTGAGGCTTTTTCTGCTCAAGAAGGAAATACGTATCGGACTGCTCATTCAGTGATTAACAATAAAACAACCCTGAACCCAGCACTGTAACTGCTGGAGCCTCAGGTATAGCTGCACACTTATTCTGAAAATGGAGACGATCACATTTAATTGCTTCCATGCGTAGTTGGATCACAGATGTGACAGGCACTGTGCCTGACCACAAATTATTAAAGAAAAACATTAGCTGGTATAAGTCTTGTTTATGAAAGAGTGCCAGTGGAAAAAGTCACAGGATCAGGGTCTCCAGCTACTACACAGATGCCAAGGAAAAGCATATCAACAAGGGCTGAAGTTTATAAAAAGTATGCTGTGCTTTTCAGAATAAAGAGGTTTCTGACTGCATTAATTTATATTGTTGTTATTTTAACAGTAAATAACATGCAGACATCCAGCTAGCTAATTGGCTGCTGGAGTTTTCTTTTGGAATAATTTACAAAACCACAGCATAATATATTATGTAACGATAGGCTGTCCATGAGCATAATTTCACACCGCGGCCCTATCTAAACAAAATATCAGTTGGGCAGCCATTGTCCATTTTTCCTTTCATTTGGCACCAGGTTAAAGAAGTTAATGGCTAAGCGTTGGGCTAGGCCTGTTAGTCACTGATCCACCCCGGGCTCTGCAGGTTCACGTCACCCCAGGGGGAGCCTTCAGTAGCGAGTGTCCTGGAGAACGATCCAGCTCCAACAGGTAGCTGGGACACCGCCTCAGGCACATTGCTGAGGGGTACAGCAATGCACCTTCTCAGGGGCTGGGAAAAGGGGTCTTTGGTTCCCAGGACTGCTTGCAGCCTGTGGCACGACCGGAGGCAGGAGGTACAATGGCAAGGAAGTTCCCACTGCTCCCTATGGACTTCTGCTTGAGGCTAGGGACTGGTAAGGAGAAAAGAAAAGGCCTTTTCTTCATTCTCCTGATACCCATACTTCCTGCAAATTCTTCTATTTAAAAAAAAAAAAAAAAAAATCTACCCTTATTTCCATGGGTTTAAGTTCCAAAAGACATAGGAAAACTACATGGTTGTATTCATATGTCCCCTCATGCTGGTCTCAAAGATGTGCAGAGATTTAAGGCATGATCCACAGAAGCTACATTTGCAATGGGATTTGTTGCTATTCAGGTGCCAAAATAGAACTTTCTGCTTCACTCCTTCATCTCCACACACAGTTTCCAAACTAACACAACAGTAACTGCAGAAGTAAATCTCTTAGATTCATTGATCACCTACACTTGGTCCTAAATTAATTGGTACCATGAAATAGCTGAACTTATGCTCCCAGGCATGGGCAAAAGAAGCCGTGCAAACCTGGCAGGCACCTACCTAAGCTCCACCATGAACCAAAGGCCTAAACTTCAGGTGTATTTTAAGCAGAGCTGAATGCACATGAGCAGCAACGAGTGCTACACATGACAGTAGCCAAAAACCTCCATTGATTTGAGTATGTGGGTACTGTCTAAGCTGTTACATGAAAGACCACTCATTGAGAAAGTGGGAATCTTATTATAGCCTTTTTCTGCCTCTCATTTCCTACATGACATCCTTGCCACCAGCCTATGAAATGATTGATGTGGAGGTACCCACTGTAACTGGGTGACCCTACAGCTAACAATGCTTAGTGGAAAGAACCTTATTTTCTTCCCCCAGCAAACATGCTTAAAAATAGTCCAGTCAGCACTTATTCTCAGGGGGGAAAAAATCCAGCCTCACCTTCACTGCTACAAGTATTTGCCCCATGGAGTGCCAAGTAACGTAGAGCATCTGCAATGCTTATAGCCAGCTACATTGACACTGCATAGTGTCAATGCCACTTTGTCCCATGTGGCATTCCTCTGACACTAAGACATGGTTATTTCATCAGTGTACATTTTTTTCTGGCTCAAAACTCCTCAACTATTGTGAAGTCTGTGTCTCCTCTGGTCAGAGTGGTGGTGTTACAGAATGAACATGGAAGATGCATGTTGTGGGCTCAGAGCAAGGTTGTGAGGGAGTATTTGCTTATGAGGCATGCTCTGATAATGTTGAAGGCCTACATATGGCAGATGGAGTCAAATGACCTATAGCAAAAAGTTTCTGGCTCGAACTGCACCTTAAGTCTATCTTGGAAGGGACTGATTGATCAGCATCAAAATTGCACCTGGGAAAGAACAAACACGTAGCAGTGTGGTGATGAGGGAAGGATGCTGGCATGAACCACAGCCAAATTATTAGATGGTGAAATTACATCCTTTGAGTCCTAATGGAGAAAAACTAGTGCACAGCCCTGAATGAGACACATTGTTAAACAAAGGGATGTACCTGAACTCCTGTTTTCCTCTTCAGCTTATCCTTTTTGCTAGCTTTCTGCGCCTTCCTGCTCAGTCTGCTTCTGAATCACTCCCTGTTAGGTGCACAAGAACCATGGTGGCTTACGTACAACTCTGACCAGCTGTAGAAAAGCTTAAGAATGGGAGCAAAATAGACACACATAAAGGAGTGTCAGTATGCTCAGTATGCTTGTCCCGTCTGTCTTTTTTTAACCATCCAGAGGGCTAAAAATTACTAGTTTCCATCTTTTTAGACTTTTGGGGTTTTAAATGGAAAAATTTGTTTCCATCTATTATTTGTCTCAAGTGCTACCACCCTCAGAAGAAAGCAGGCGGTGAGAGCTTCCTCTTGTCTCTCTCCCCCATTGCACTAAGTCTTGATGGAGCTTGATGGAGTAGTGCTGTTGCAAGAGGGGCACAGGCAGGGATATTCACCCTCCAAAAACTCCAAACTACAGCCTCTACCTGTCATTTCTACATCTTTTTACAAAGATCTTGATCTACATCCCAGAACCGAAGACATAAATTCTTCAGCAGTGAACCTAATTCTGTCGACATGCTGCTCTGCTTGAGAGACTCAAAAAGTGCTTTTCTTTTCATAACAGAACACGTGCCCTTTATTAAGCTAGGAGGAGAAGGTTTCCCAGTAAAGTAGAGAGCACTTAGTGTCCATTTCCAGCTTCCACAGCGTTCCCTCTATAGCTGCTCTTAGTACACCTCTGCCTAGTAGTAGCTGGCAAAGGAAACGACCTGTCAGATTACTGAGTCCATTTCCTTGCAAGGGTAGGACAGAGTCCCATAGGAGGTAATGTATCAGATATTAAAGTGATTTCACACTTGATCTTAGCCAAGAGGTCAGACCTAATATTTATTGTACATGGCAGTTCTATGAGTTTGGCCACTTAGCCACGTTGTATTAAGTAGACAAAACTTGTGCAGTGAGCACACTTTTTTGGGGCAATGAATCCCACAAACTGACCCTAGATGTAACAGCTTTGATTTTCAGGTAACTCAGGATCCCGGGAATCAAAACAAGGCGTCTTGCAGAGGTATGGTTTCAAAAAGCTCCCAAAAGCACCAGTAGAGTCCCAGAGTTAAAACACCATGTGTGCATTGGAAAAAGCACTCCTAGCTTATAGTAGGTCGGACATCATTACCCATGTGCACAGGAACTTAATACCAGGCAAGGGGCATCCTCTATTAAATCCTGACATAATGTATTCAATAAAAAGCCTATTTAGAAATAAATTAAAAACAAAACATAGTGAATTAAAAGCCACAATGGAGGAAAATAATTTAAGGAATGGAATAACGAGAACAATTTTCAGCCATGAAATGTTTTTATCTTCTGATAACTTGCAAACGGTAAAGTCATGAATTTATGCATAAGATACAATACACAACAAAGAGATAATTCATATTCAAATCTCATGGTCCTCCATCACACATCCTTCTGTTTATATGTAGATAGTCTTATGAGAAAATGACACCAGGCACAACCAAAATTATGAGACAGCAAGTCAAGCCTGAAGATAATAATTACTTAGTTCACACAGGCACAATGAAATTCTTCAGCTCACTGTCTTGGTGGCCTGCAGTGGCAAATGTATCACGTGAAAGTAGCAAATTAGAAGGACATTCTTTCCTTTTTTTTTTTTCCTGAAACACTTAATGAACTAATAACTGTTCGACAAATGCATGTCTGGTATTTAAGAGGGAAGGGGGAACACGAGGCTGACTGAGAACACCGAGAGCCCAAATCCATTCACATTTACACTAGTGTAAATCTTGATCAAGTCCATTGGCTTTAGCTGAGTTTCTCTGGATATCAATGGCGTAAGGTGGGAAAAAAAAATGTACAAAGGGATCACATTTTACTACAGGAAGGCATTTGCTTCCAAAAGAAACGCACACTATATAAACTGCAAGGAATACTCAGTGTCCTAGTTAAAGGTAATGTGGTAAAATAAAACAATGAAAAATTAATCTAATCTCATAAAATAAAAGCATTAGAAAAACTTATTTACAACATTTTCCCCTTGATAAAAGGGACTATTTATAATTTTGTCAAGATGCTTAGCTATTCAAGGTCTTCGTTAGACTAGCCTATTGAGATATATTTAGCAGTTTACACAAGAAATGTCTTAGTCTTCTTTTCTTCCTGAGAAAAGTTTGACTATTTACAGTTTCATCAACACTCAGGTTCTCCTTTTTTTTCCCCTCAAAACAGTCAACAGAGCAATTAATTATGACATTTCTCTCAAGATGACTACAGGTTGGAAAGTGTGCAAAGCGTCTGTTTAATACAACGATATATTTAAACTTCCTAATTGCCAGAATCATGATATACAATAGTCTTTTCTCATAGAAATTGTGATTAAATAGTCATAGGGTGTCTAAGAATAAAGTACTTCTGGCACTTCTGTAAGAGAAATTTAACATCAAGAAGATTTTATTCTAATGAGTCTTAAAGCAGCAACATGTTACTGTTAAGAAATGCCAATACATAATTCTGCCTCACGATTTTTTAATGTGAATGTTTGTATTCCTTCTCCAGATAATTTTTTTCTTTACAAGCGCCTTACTCTTCCAGTCTCCTAAGTCATGAAATGATTAAAATGATCAATCAAGTATTTTCATTCCCACTAAAGCTGTGATAACACTTGTAACAGTTTTCTTGATGTACTGGTCAAGTTCATTGCAAATTACTAGTTAGGACATACTGTATCTTGGCTCCTAAATGTGATTTCACAATTTGCTCAGTGTGAATCAAATGCCACATATTCATTGACTTTTAAACCAGCCGAGACTCTCACAAGAAATGTGAGAGGACACTGAGAAGAAAGACTTCTTTTTGAAAGAATATAAAGTGCATCTTGTAAAATGGAGTGCTTCTTCCAGGATTTCTGGATCTGCTCGTGAACTAGAGAGGACTAAATGTAGCAGATGAATACAAGCAAGTGAATGCTAAGACTAGGGTGTAAAAGATATAAAGTATGATCATGGGAAAACACAAAAACACAGACAATTCAAAAATCTGAACATATAGGAAATTCATCAACATGAAGTTAAGACAATTATCTTAATTCACAAATCTTTTAACAGAACTTGTCTAAACATATGCTAACATAGACTCTGGATTTGGAGAGATTGGCTGCACTGAAAAAAATAATTTGAACTGATTATTTTCTTCTTTAAGATTTTGTGCGGGAAATTTGAATCTGATTTTAGAAGTCTATATTCATGCAGATGGAAACCTGGGGGAACAATACTGATGGGGAAAAGTACTGCAAAACAATACACTCAATTTTGTATAGTTTTGCTGGCCCATTAAGTTAGCTTTGCATTTTCAGGTGTCTACGGAAGTGATGAAATTGTAGTAGAAAAAGAGCTATTACAGAATCTCTGTTCAGTTTTCAATGAGAACTTCAGAAACTTGATGGAGTAATAAAAGGCAGTTCATATTAGTATTAATTACTACTGATAATTAATCAGTAATTACTGATTACATGATCATTACAACATGATAATTACTGTATTAAGGTTTTACTACTTAAAACCTTAATCCAAATGTTGCATCCTATTCCATAAAAACTGTTAATTTACTAACATTCTGCCAGTAACAGGCTTTTTACTTTTTCCATTTTATTTCAAGCTTTCCTGGCAAATACCTATCAAGTCATTTTAAAATATGACTAATACCTTTTATGGGCTTATATTTGCAGAATAATTTGAAGGGACCAAGCCTACCATTTAATACTATTATGTCATAACAAAGACAACCTTCCCAAGACAGTTCAAGAAACCCAATTCAATTCTTTAAGTCATATTATAATGAATTTTTAATAAAGGTGGCAGGTAATTCAAAAATAATATTTGATTTATTTACCTTTTTTTTTTCTGTTCATAAATTATCTGCAGACAGAACACATTATTCTTCAGTTATTGAATTATTTGAATTACAGATTTATTCCTCAAAAATATACTGATAATTTATTAGATATCTAACAGCTCTGGGGTAGCTTATTTTGAATATTTAATTTAAAAATCAGGTTATTTATATTAGCTACAGAGTTAATTTTTGTTCTTAAACTAGATAAGCTCAACTATTAAATCTCAGGTGTCTGATGCAAATTATTTTGATTACAATTCAGCAAGTTTTCTTCAAAGATGGTTACTCATTAGAATATTTTACCGAACATGAAAAAAAAATATTCCTTTCAAAGTCTAAAATTTCCATAAGATTCCACAGCTTCCAAGTCCTTAGTTAATACTTGCTGTATAGGAAGGGATATAATAATTTCTTTAGTGTCAAAGTTAACTCTACAGATCTAGCTAATGTACACTACCAATACACCCGGTAGTGCAGAGATACACAGCTAAAAAGGTGTGCATTATGGCAGTACAGCTACTGCCATGAACTGTAAGGACTGGATAAAAGACTGTTCGAGCAGACATGCACACAACACAGTCTCAAATCAGAATCCAGGTGGCATTAACTCATTATGTTGTTTAAATGAGTAAGAAAATAGAAAAAGAAAAAAGCATAATTTCTTCCCTCCTCTTACATTCTCTCTCTCAATCAACGCAGAAAAGTTTAATGGGCGTTCCCCCCCCCCCAGAAACAGACTACCCTTTTTGAAGGAAAAATTCTCAGACTGCATTGCACTTTCTTATCTGCCGTGAGGATCTCCTCTGCTCTTTCTGGAATCCCAATGATGTCAAAGCCGGATCTGCATGCAGAGCAAATGCAGAGTAAGCACCTGGGACCCATCCTGTGGGTAATTAAAAGAAATTCTACTTCCTTACAGGACATCAGATTCAAAAGACTTACAATTTCAGTGATTTAACTGTTCACAGCCACTACTGTAGAGAACAATTTATTAACAAAGGTTAATACAGAAAAATATCAAAGCTAACTTAAGCAATATTATTTCTTCGTTACTTAGAGTTCAGGCAAGCCCTACAATAATCATTTTGAAAACCTAATGAAACAATATACCAAAGAACTCCAATTGCATATGCTGTGTTCTTTCTATAAATTACCGGCATCGCAGGAAGAGTTAAAAAGGACAAAGGAAGCAATTCTGTAGTCATCCTTTGAGACCATGTTATGGAAAACCACCCAGTCCCCTAAATTGCACATAATTTCATTTACTTTTGGTGCTGTGTTATTTTTGTTTTGTTACTGCTGCCTGTACATCCAAGATTTTTTCAAAATTAACTTTAAAGGCCCTCATAAGTAACATTGTTAAAGTTTTGTGAAATAGTATGGCAAAGGTAATGGATGCTTATTGTGGCTTCATAGTGATGAATGCTCTGGAAGGCATTTTCACGGCACAGATTTTTCAGCTCTATGTCATTTTCTTAACATGTTTTCCACTGAAAAGTATGTTTCTGTTATTTTCAATTTCATTTGAAATTGAGTTAATATGAACTTTTTCAGAAGTTTTGATAAACAATCTTTAGTAGCAGAAAGAGCACACAGACAAAACATTTTTATGCAATGTAAATTAATGCAGTTTAACACTTGAAACATGCGAGCGTTGCTTACTTGAAGAGCAAAACAGTGCTAACTTGAAGGTTTTTTGAAATACCACAGTGGGGTACTGTGTTTGTTGTGTTCCAGTAGTTTCCATGCCAAGTGCGATGACAGCAAAGAGTTGGGGCTCTGATAGAGTCCTCTGGTCTGATATTCGTTAACTATACTTGAATCTCAACCATCTGGGTTCTTGCCTAATTGTGGGCCCAAGTCTTTTGTTCCTCTAGCACACTGTATGCACATTGTGTGGTATTTTAACAGTGATGACCTCCTGTTTTGTTTGTTTCTACGATGAGTTGAGACCTCAGCCTTCCGCTCCCACTTCCTGGTTTCCATATCTTTCAACAGTCGACAGTCAAAGCATCATCTAATTTATTTATCTATTTTTTTTTTAGCTGTTCTGGAATATGAGGCAGCAAGTCACATCATAAAATTCAGGCTTTTAGGAAAGTAACTAAATATACTGAAAACACAGATAACAGTTAGAAATAAACATGCACCTACCTAGATGAAAACAATTGTTCACCTACAAGTTCTCTGCCTTATTTTCTTTTCCCTTCTGAACTTCAGAATTCAGGTCATTGTCTTCTAAGGAGTCCTACTGCACATAGCTTCTCTTTCAGAGCAGAGTCCCAGCAGGCCACACCTCCTGTGTTTGAAGTAGCTAGCAAGAAATCTATTCTTTTCTAGCCTGCGCTGACATGTTCAACTTCAACAGAGCGGTGTGACTATTCCTAATAGAAAAATGTGTTCCTTTAGTCAAAATATAGTTACAGTTATGTTGACTTTGCATTTCACTGACTCCATGCAACTAGCAGAAACAAAACAGAACAGAAAAAACCATGTTCTACACATCTATTTTTGTCAATCTCTTTGCTCTATGGAAGTAGAAGTGTGACTCAGCAGAGAGGTGGCCAAGATGTACTCTCACAGCAATACTGGCAGAGTACAATACCACTCTTAAATGAGCATGAGTTATTAGACAATATGGGACAAAAGTAAGTTAAAATAACCAAGTTGAATTCAATCAGTGTGTTTCTATTTCCTGCAAGTACTGATGAAAGTACTATTGTTTACCATTACTATCAATAATAATCACAAAACCCTAAGTCATATCAAGGTCATATTGTACTAAACCATACATATATATACATATATGTAATTAGCAACTGTTGATTCTTGCCCAAAATTTGCTACAAAATAAATAAATAATATGGGCAAAATACGAGTGGTCAAAAAATTATTTGCACTAGTTCACATATTATATGCACTACTGAGAAGTTGAATCTCAAATCAGCCAGTTCACTACCTGGTCCCATACACAGCAGGAAATATTGACTTTCAAATTCTGCAGCATTTTTTAAATATAAGATTAAATTTTCTCACAATCCAAAGCAGATATAATTTTTGATGCTCTACCTTCCTTTAATAAATATAAGGTTTTATTACCATTAAGGAGGCATTCATGGGTGTTCCATGGATGCAGAGAACAGAGTATAGGGGTGGAGATTTTCCGTGCATATCACAGAGAAGAATTTTGTCTTATGTTTTTACAAAAAGTTTAATAAAGTTCTGCCTCCATTATGGTTTTTTGGCCAGCATTTTAAATGTCCACAGCACTTCAAAATCCTCTGAAAAACAAAATCTTTTCCCCTGAGGACTTTATAACATCATACATTAGCTCCAATACATAAGGTATGCAGACATAATCACTGTCAGCATCAGCATAAGAAAACTTTGACAAAAACATTAAAAAGCATTTGAAGGGAAAAGGGAACATGAGAAGTCTGGGGAATTGTGAAGAAGACAATGGGCATGTGAATCTGAGAAGGCAAAAAAACAGCATCTAAAGGATAATTTTCCAATGTGTGTGTAAAGAAATCCTGGGAAAAAAAGTAGGTAAGATTTATTTAGTGGTAAAATTGCGTTGACTCTCATGGCAGAGTAACAGCTTGGATGCAAGTCTACAGCAGGACAAGACATTTGCTGTGGTAATAGTAGCTGAAGGTGGTGATCTTAGATATAGCATTTTGAGTAAAAGGAAACTGGAGAAGTTAGATGAATGGAAACTAGAAAAGGGAAGAGGGTTACAACTACAGGCTTAGAGGAGATCGAGGTAAACACTACAGTTTCAGAGGCAGGAATGGCAACCACCACAGTTTCAGAAATAGGATTCAAAAGGAAACACAGTATTAATTATAATTTCTTTATGCAACAACAGAAGCTCCTAAATAAATGGAAGGATTTTTAAAGTTTCTGAGAACCCACTTGACTCCTGTTTATATCAACGAGAGCTTCTGCATATTATGGACTTTTGAGAATCAGGAAACTCCTGATTTGTGCCGATGACATTCAGAGATTAACCATTGACTTCTCTTCCAGAAAATCTTGGACACAAATTTCACCTTAGGATCTGATTAAGGGAGGATAAAGAGAAGCCAAAATATTACAGACAGAAAGGATGAGAGTCATGCAGCACTATTCAGTACAACTCTTATGTATGTTAGTCCTGGTTTTCATTTTTCTTAATATGTGCATCTATTTTATTTTGCCTCAAAGTCCAACTGAATATTTGAAAACTTTTGTATAAGGAAAATGATTTTCACAGCCCAATAAGGTGGTCAGAGATAACAAAAATGTCCTTTGAGTTCCAAGCCTACAAGTGTTAACTTTCAAAAAAACAGCAATATTAATAACATATTAACTACTAACTGCTTTATATCAATAAAGATAAACAGTATTATAATTATTTATAGTTGTCCTGTGCCTGAAATATGCTAAATGAGTTGGTAATCTCTCTTCAGATCATAATATAAAGCAGGAACCTGTACTTATGCTTCATTATTAGAAGCCTCACTAAAGAGGCCATGAATAGAAAGAAAATATTGTCTATTAATTCTGAAGGATTATCTCCTGGTAAAATTGGGTTTGTTGTTAGTCTCTCACTATATTTACTCTGAGCATTAAGAACTGTCACTCTTTGCATGAGTAACAGTTCACTTAATTTTTCTTCAGTTTATTCTACCTTACAAAAACAAATTTACTATGTAATATGGTTTTGTGAAGTTTGGATCTTGGATTTAAGTGGCTTGCGAAATACTTGGTTACTTTATCAAATTAGCAGCTTGATCACAGGTGCATATAGCAGTGGGGTTCAGTTGGTATCATGCTGACCTCTTATAAATGTCTCTATGAAGAAGTAAGAAAAGAAAGGAGGAGAAATTTAATGGATAATGTTGTCAGCATCCCACCTTTTTGCTTATATAAGGTTAGTTCTGCTTGACCCTCCACTCTGGCAGAGAATCATTCAGTTTATGTGTATTTTTCATTCCTCCCACCGGTTCTGAGAGCAAAGAAGAGGTTTAACTGCACACTATAAATATGTAGTATGAAAGCTATGTAAGCTGTCAGAGAATATTCCAGTGTTTAATGACAGTTTTCAGAATGTAAGTCTTGCAGATCTCAGATAGCATGCATACCTTGGCCAGTGAAATATATCCATACTTCCGCTGTATTTATTTGAATATTTCAGTATTTTAAACTATTCCCATCCACCCAAGGCTAACCAGAGCCTGAAATCTCAGAGTAAGTGCTACTCACAAATCTTGTTTTGGAGTCACAAAGGAATAAAGTCAGAAAGTCAGAGCCTGTGTGGAAAGTCTTTCCTGAATATCAACCCTATTCTATTGAGAAGACAATACTGTCAAAACTAAAAACTGCCCTACTTTTCAAAACCCTTTGGAAAAACAGCACACAAAAAACTTACTAAATAAAACACTCCTACATGCTGTAAAATTAAAACAGGTGAACAAAGCATTTCCTTGGGCATACAAGAACATAAGAATATTTACAGTTTCTTACTGGCCTCTCAGATTCAGATCAAGCTCTTTAGACAATAAGGGCTCAGAAAAACTAATTGTGCCTACAGACAAAGTTCTGCCACATCAAATACAAGGGATTTGTGTTAACTTTAAGACTGAGGGTGAACTGAAGTTTTCTGCATCCTTTAACTTCAATTTAATAAAAAAAAAGGGAAAATATTTTAAGTCAGTTTCTCAAGAATGGCAGAGAGAAGTAGAAACATACAGCTTGATTTTGATGCTGAAAAGTAATCTCCTGAATCAGGTCTATAGAGCTTTGATATGCATATAATTATCATATACTCAAAATATTTAAAATATACTTTGCTGATAAATAGCATACCTTCTGTGACTTTTTTTTTAAGGAGAAATGGGAACACTCCTTTACTCTGACTCGTGTTAACGTGAAATAGTTGAATTGTTCTATGTTTTAAAGCCTAAATCCTCACCTCTATGAGCCTCAGTAGTGTAACTGTGAGACGGAAAAACTAGCAGAAAAGAAATGGAAGATGGTAATTTCATTTTGGTCCTTGTAAGCAGGGAAAGAGTCATTGTACAACCACTGCAACAGCACACAAATTAGGGTAGCTTCCATGCCCTCAGTGCCACCTTTACATGGAGGAAAGTTTCAAGAACACATTTGTGGTTTGGTATGTTGCTCCACTCCACCTCATTTCTGCCCACTCCAAAAAGCAAGGCACCAGCAGCTTTGGACATGAGGTAAACTGATTTGGACTCCGGCTGAGTTTCTACTCCAAAGGCACGATGGCGTTTATTAGAGATAAACCTTGCATACCTCCGAGAGATGGGGTACATTTTAACTATAAAGGAAATTTGAAGAACTGCTCGGTTTCTACAACTAAGATCATGAAGATCGGAGAGATGCTAATTTCATCAAGGATTAATTATTGAACTCAAAGGTGAACTAATTAAGAAAATTGTTGTAAATCATCAAGTTAAATAATTTTGCATTTAGAAGGTACCCGCCATTATCTTTAATTTATGACAGTCTATTTTAATAATAGACTACGGACCAGAAATTCTATCGAATGCATAACCTGACCTATCAGATCTGAAAGAATTTGTGTTAAAAAAAAAATTTTTCACTGGACTACATTTGTTATGATTTAAATACATCACACACAACCTAAAAGATTCAAAATGAAGCTACAGTCACTTTAGCTTGTAATTTAGCTGCAGCATTAGAACTAACATTGCATTGGCATTGGCATTCTACAACAGAAATATCTAATATTTAAATATTAGATATTTAGATGTTTATTAAATACTTTAAAGCGTGCAATACTTGAAAAAAAACAAAGCATTCAGAATTTCAGAAATATTTACAATTATAGCTCTCAATCAAATACCTCTATATCAAAAGGAAGGAAGGAGATTAGATAGATAGAAAACAGTAAATCCAATAATGTTCACGTGGATCTTGGTTTGGATTTTATCTGTACCAGCACCTCTATCAAGGGTTGGAATATTCTCTATCTAATGTGGAAGGATTCAAATTACTATTTTTTTTTTTTTTTATAAAGACAGCATAGATTATTTTTCTCTTTAACAATACCACAGGCAGAGACACTTATGAAGGTCTGGAGAAAGGCAGACAGAAGGAATGCTGCAGATTTGTACACACTGACAAATTACAAGCAGAAACCAAATACAAAGTAACTGAATTTTTCAGTAAATCAGTGGATTATGGGGAAGCAGTCTGATACAGTCTGATAGCTTTCCATAATTATAACATAGTCTAATTGGCAAATAATTGGAAATAATCTCTTAAATACTATTCCTGAAGAATAAAAAGAAAAAAAATCTCTGGAAAATTTTAAGTTGTGTTGAATGTATAGCTAGAAAAGAACTCAGTAGGATGTATGAATTTAGAAACAGTCTGTTTTCAGAAGCTGTAAATAATCGTTTTAATAATGTAGCATATCACATTGTTTATTTCACAGTTTTTCTTTGCAGCTTCTTAATAGGATAAATTGTTATTGAAAAAAATTAATAGAAGGTTTAGACTATTAAGATACCATCATCTGATATTAAACTATCACAAAGTTCCACTCAAAAGCTTCCCTGAATTTTGGATTCCAGAAATGAATCTCTTCATAAAGCTATAGTTATTTCATTACAGGAAATTCCTTGTGTTTTTTAACCATCCACAAAGCACAAGTGGTCTTTTTACATCTCATGAGGTTAGTGTTATATTGTGGATACTGAAGACGGTGACAGAGTGGCAGGAGAAAAACAATACTTAAGATCTGCTTCCTTTCTTCCCATCCTTCCTTACTTGCAGTCAGGGATATGCTGAACTTATTATTCTGAGCAGTTCTTCTGAATAGACTTTATTAGCAACTTCTTAAAATTAAATATAAGAGTAGTGGAAAACAGAGAGGAACAATTTCACAGAAATTTGTAGCCATTACACAAGGGATTGGAATAACTTCTGGAGTAAGCAAATAAGAAACAAAATCAGAACACTAGTTAGGGAAGAAATACCAAGAAATCCCATGTTATATTGTTCCCAGTTTGACAAAAGCAAATATGCATAACATTAATTTGTTTTCAACAGCATACTGGCTAAAAAGGATTATAAACTATTAACTGAGAAGCAGATTTATTTAGTGGTATATATAGCCTTCACTTGAAGACTGACATCTGACTGTCGTTGCTTAGGAAAATAACGAGAATATTTAGAAAGCTATTTAACAGAGGTTATAATGCACGCCTATAGGAGGGACAAGGGCCACTAGATCCTAAGTATCTTTGTATCTAATGCTCTGCTGAAAATTAGCCTAGGAGAAGAGTTTGAGAAGCCACTGCTAAGGATGAGATGATATCAAAAGGCTGTGTATCCCAGATGCCGTGCAGTGCCTCTTCTCCCGGTTCAGAGAAGCAGGGAGCCACAGAGCTGGGGACTGATCTCCCCTCTGCCCCACTCCTCCCCTCCTGTACACACCCACGTAGCCTCTCTATTCACCAGCGAGCTGATGGCACACAGGAGATGGGTGAAAACACACAGGCTTACAGAGTTGGGAACAGCTCCAGACTCAGTTCATATTGTTACTTTCTTAGCTTTCATCATTACTACCTGGCTTTCATGCTGGTGATTTACTTCCATGTAGGCATCTACATAATCCTGAGTACAGCTACTCTTCCAGACTTTCATTGGCCCTTGTAGAATAAAGAAGTCTTTAAGGACACTCTTAAATGACAGCTACTTACTTTCACAACTGGGAGCAAGTTTTGCCAGCTTCTGCTCACCTTAAGGAATTAGAGAATATTGGGTATAAAACAATTAAAGACATCACTGTTGTCATCTCCATTTTACAGATAGGAAAACTAAGGCACGGGAATGCAGTGAAACTCCCCAGGGTCACTCAGGAGACCAGAACATAGATTAAAATATATATCTGAAAATGCAAAAAACCCTGCTTTGGTACTCTGACTTACCCAAAACTATAGTTTAGACATGAAGAGGACCAATACAATACTTTAACTTTGCAATGATAATTAGGTTTTAATCTTTCATTAATTAAAATAAGAGGTGTGCTATAAAAAAATAGAAAAAAAGCAGAATTCCTAAGCCTGTGAACTTTAATTTCACATATATTTATTCTCTGCTGTTTAAGAATGAATAATAATTAAACAATTCTCTCCTTTTTTCTGTTTTTAAGTACAGCTTCATTTTATAATAATCTGAGATAATACTAGCGAAAGATAAAAGCTTCCGTATAATCATTAGTTAATAGAAGTGGAGCATGTTGAAAATCACTAAAGTTAAATGGAGGCATATGGAAAACTCATTTATCCAACCACTGATTGCCTGACTGTCTGTTTCCTGTGCATACATCATCACAGTACATGTTCCTAAATTATGTCAAAGACACCCCTCCTCTTCATTTTAAAGTTATGCTATGAGAAATGCTAATAGTAGCACAATGCCAGACAGCTGATTTTCCTCAGAGAAAAACAACTTTTGTGCCCCCTTTCACATCAGTTTTATCTCAGCTAACACTGTCACAGAGAGAGATCTACATTTGAATTCCAGGTATCATCCTAAGTGGTAAAAGCCAAGTTGTGATCAAATCTCTTTAACGGAATGAAAGACAGAGACAAAAGCTGATGGACTTTGAGGACAGCACACTTAAAAATACCTGTTGTGCAGTACATAGAGCAATGGCTGCCTTTCAAGATTTGAGAAGATTAAGGTGAGGTCTATCAGCAATGAGTGCTAAATCAGTGCCAAATCAAAACCATTAGCAAATTCTGTTTGAAAGTGCAGCTTTAAAACAGAATTAGAAGGGAAGATTGCATGTGTGATGTTGAGAGATGATGAAAATTAATCTTCAGTCAACTGGAAAGCCAAATCACTTATTTATCCTGCCACGATTTGCCACTGAAACCAGTCTATGGAAGGAACTGGGGTATAAATAAATTAGGTTTGGGAGAGACAGCAGGTATAATTCAGGTAAACTGATGTTTTACAATTGACTAGCTGTTTCTAATCTCTGAGGAGCACTGCCCTTCATGCCGTACCTGTTTCCACCTTTGTTCTCAAACAATTCGTTTTTATGTTTTTCAACTTTAATTACATTTCCTTTGAATCTGTGATAAGATCTTCTCTAGAGAATATGCTGGAAATTGTTGGTATTTGGGGGAAAATTACTGATGTTGAAACAAGCCTTGAAAAAGCTGGCTGCCTTCTGGTGTGAAGAAGCATCTAGGCATTGTTGCTCTCTTAACAACTTCTTTCTGTATTTCTTACACCTGGCTGTTGTTGAGTATCAAAAAACAGTCACGTCTTTCTTCACTAATATTCAGTCTTACCCTAAACCAGGCCACATTCACTAACTAGATGGGTGTAAAAGGCTTTACATAAAGTGGATTTTATTCAGCATATCTTTGTTTCTTGCTTCAGAGGTCCCTGAAGACCCAATAACTACAAAGCAACCCTGAATAACAGGAATGTAGGAACAGATGTTATTTGGGCACTCTCACATAATAAAGACTTCCAAGAATCCCTGATGCCCAATTATCTAAACAGTTATTCTTAAGTTTCCATTCAGTGCATGATGAATTTAGTCTATTTTAGCTGAATACAAGAAGAAAGTAGTTAGTGTGAAAGTGATGTCAATCAAAACGGACACATAAATGGACTGGGTAGCACTATCTCACAAATCATACATAACATAATCAACAGGTAATTTAAATGAGATCAGTTTATCCTGTAATAATTACATAAGTACCATGTGTAAAGAGGGTAATTATTATCTTGTTATTTTTGAATTATTTTGGATGCTAGAGCATTATCATATATTATTATAATAAAAATCCATAGTCACATGGTCCTTTTAAACTATAATCTTGGAATAAAAATAAAACCACTGTGACCCAGAATACCAAGATACTCCATTTTGATTTGGAAGATCTTCAGTTTCACCAGCATTATGTCCTGCGAAGGACTTCAACAGCCTGGGTTTGCACTGCGTCAGAGGTGGCACATCCACCTTCAGTGACCCCCAACAGCCAGAATTACTAGAGATAACAAAACTACCTTCCTCTTCTCATCTCAGCTACTTCCAGACACTAGCTTCTTCAGCTCATATCTGCTCATGGATGGGCAGGTTATTTCTAGTGACAGGACTGCACTGGAGGGAACACCACACAATTAGGTTTATATTATACATAAGACAAGGGGTTAATTTGTTCAACACTTTTCTTTGTAATGCCACCTTCCTCTACATGATTCCCGAAGATGGAGAGAGAAGAAAAAAACTCCAAATGTAGATGAAACATTTGAAATTCTAACTCTAAAATTAGAGTGAGCCAACTGTATTGTGTCTTTCTTTTTTGAGAGAGAAAACACAGAACGTTCTCTGTAAGTGGATCATAACTAAGCAGAACTCAATGATCGCTGAATCAGGACACTGGCAGTATTTTTAAAACAGTAGTAAAAGCCATGGCCATGCTGCCTGCACAAAGGATTGAAAAGGCCTAGGTAAGTTTAAGGGCATACCAAACTCACAGAACTGCTTCCTGTTAGCTAATTAAAAACAAGCTTTAATTTTTGAAGAAAAAAATTAAATGTGGTGTTATAAATTAACAGCCATTTTCCCTTCCACTACTCAATGTTGCACAAATAAAAAAATGGAGGAGTAATGGAAAGAATTGATAAATTAATTATTTTGAGGCCAATAAATTCCATCTCTGTTTTTTAATATTTTCTGTGATGGTTGGTTATGACTGACAGATTGTACCAATAGGCCTTGCCATGCTTATAACATATCAAAAAGCAACATGGAATACTTATCTGTGCCTTCTTCATCAGCCTCTTTTTTCTTTAATCAGGATCATTAGGACCCAAACTGCCTTGGAGGAATCAGCATCACCCTAATGTTAAAATTAATCTTCTGTCTCAACTTCTTAATATGCTGCTCTCACTAAGGGTACACTTCTAAGAGGAATTTATACACACAAAATCCTAGTGCTATGGGGATTTTCCTTTGTAATATACATGAATCCAATACAAAGCAATATGGATTATTTTCTATACATTTGTATCTGCCAGGCATGTGAAGTCCAAATAAGGACAAATAGAAGGGGAATAAAATCAAATATGAATAAATGATCTTTCATGAATGAAAAACAAAAAGGTTTTCAAACACTGAGCATGTACATTCAAATCACCTTGAAACAGGTCTAATATATACAACAAACGCTGTTGAGACAGGAGAGGCACTAAAAAGGTAAGATTTTTATTTGAAGCAACTTTGAAGAATCTGGTCAAGAGTATCTTACTGTTCACTTGTTCTCACATAAAAAACATCCATTTCCAGGCAATTTGTGTTTCCTTGTGCAAAGTTTTACCATCTTCTTTATTAACAGACTATGAGAGCTTTTTTTGTATAAGGTTTGGCTTTCTTAGGATACTTGCCTCCAAAATATGTCATAAATAATGTTTTAGTGGACTAGGCCAGTAGGTCCTCCTTAGTGAGATTAAACTTAATTTTCTTCATCAGCAACTTCTTTCACCTTTCACCTCAGAGCGGGCAACACTGCAGCAAAGCAGAGTGTTAAATCCTGATTTTAGAATAGTAGTAGAGAAAATACGTGCGAAGGCACCTTTTGTAGCAATGCAAAACAAAGTAATAAGCTGTTCATATGCACTACTGAGATTGATTTATTGCAAAGCTCTACAGAAAGTGATCCAGTTCATCACGCTGGACTTTGGGAAGCAAGCCACCAAGAGTGAGTCAGACTGCTTATGTCCAAGTACCAGCAAAACCTTGAAGCACCTAAAGCAGGTAGTCAGCTCCTTCCTATGGGCTAAAATGTTTATGCAGTTACACAGCAGAGCCTGGCTCACAAGGTTGGACATGTCACAGTCAGACATGAGAAACAGGATTCAGGGAACTGTTTTGTCATCCAGAGGTAGACAGAACTTTAGTGCTTTCTTTATCAAGACCATGGTAGACGTTTGATAGATTATCTCGATAGAGCTTTGGGTAGAAAAAACTCCAGATGCAAGGCACAGAGCGTAAAGTCAGGGCACTGCACTGGAAGAATCAGGGTCTAGCTCTTCCTTCACTCAGATAGGTTTGAGCGGTCACCTCAGGAAGGTGCCGTCATCATCACCCTACAGGCTGTCCTAGGGAGTGAAAGGCAGAGGACTTTGCTTCTCATGAAGCTGGATCTTTGTACAGCAAAAATAAGGCACAGAATCAGACTGTTTTCAGATGTATTCTTCCACCTTTACAAAACAAATATCTCTATGTTAAGTTCTGTAGCTCTGTTTTACTGAGGATGGTAAAAACGTAATGAAAGATTGGTGTTACTGCTGCATCAGATACCATTCACAATAGGTTTCTCTTTTGACAACAGTGAAAATTTAAAGTATACAAGTGTTAACTCTAAAAAAAAAAGGAAACAAAACTGCAAAAAGTTTGTGAGACTGGCTTTAACTGTGTTTTTTGCAGTATGTTTTTTCATGAAGGTAGTCTACGATTACACATATTTATATGAATATAAATGAGGCCAGAAAGATAGTAAGGAATTATCAAAATATTAAGTTTTACTGAGTATTACACTTGTGTAGGAAGTACCAGAACACAAATACAATGTGTACACATATGGCACCAGTCCCCAGCAGGGACTTAGTGTGTACAATAAGTACAACTTAAGTACACTAATTGATTTCAAACATGCAAAACAAGAAGGTAGATGATACATGGATCTTCTGGCTCCAGCTTCCAGAGCAACCCATCAATTTCATGTTTTGCATTTAAATTACAAATATACTTATTTCCAGTCCTCACGTTCATAAAGAAAACTTGAATAGGAGAATAAAACTTTATTACATTGACAGACAGACCTAAGGCATACCTCAGGAACAGTCCAGTTCAGCAAGTGAACTTTGAAACTGGTGGATGTCAGGAGGCTAAGCTGGTTCTGCAGACAAAGGAAAGAGATGGAGAAAGGCGCTATCACCATTTCATCACAGGCCATGGCCAGACAACCCCATTAACAGTACTGTGCTCAACTTGCTTCAGCTGTGAGCCTCTGCACAGGCAGTAGCCCTGCAGAGGACAGGAAGTGTAAGGATAGGGACCTGATGCAGGTTACCCATAGTATGGTGTGAAGATTGTGGCATACGAATCAGCACACCTAGTCTTAACACTACTGTTGACCTTTCTGGGCTGTACGGCAAGGTGAGGGGCATAAAACACCCCCTGAATAGCATCTATAGCTCCAGACTGCTTTAACCCAGCCAAGGCCAAGAAGTCCAAATCCACATGGGAAAAAGCAATAATGAAAAGCAAGGACTGTGTTAGGAGCAAGAGGTATGTTTTATGAAAAGCTAACAAACCTAGTCAGTTGAGCATTTTGTAGCAAAATCGATTTGCCCACATACAAAGCACTGTTTTGTATGTCATATGACATCATGTCATATGATTCATTTTTCCTCATCCTTTACTACGGAGGGTCTAGGCACGTTCATGGAAGCAACTCCATACAGCTTACTTGTGAGATTCTACACAAAAAATGGCATAGTTTTCTAGGACAAACAAATGAGATGTTTAGCTCACTGAAACAAAGGTTTACCATTCAGACAGGCAGGAAGGGAGAAGAGGAAAGTGTGCAATAATGAATGCTGCTATTTTAACATACAGGTTAAGATATAAATGCAGTAGGACCTTCAGAGCATGCATTCCTTGACAGTCAGTAGATAAGTACTTTCTCAACTTGTTGTCTGTCAGTTGTGTAATGTGTTTCCTTATTCATGCTTTGGTTAATCTGGAGGCTCCTGGTTTTTATCCAAGTCCTTATTTCTTACAAACATATGGCCAACTAGGTGATGACATTGATGGCAGAGGGTGAGAAGAGAAGAAGAACAGTCAGATGCTGTCAGGAAATTCTGCTTCTAGGTCAGTAAAAACCTCAGTTTTATGGTTTTGCATTGAAACTGAGCAATAGGATTAAATAGCATAGTATCTAAGGTACAACTTTTTTCATAAGATGAAGGATTTTAAAGGACTTTTAGAAGATCCTGCCCATCGCAGCCCTCTGACAGCTGTGATGAGAGTGAACAAAGCCAATTTAAAGTGGTTTTGACAACCCTCCCCATGTCATGAAGTTAGGCTTGTGGCCAAACATAGTGGATTATGCACAAAACACCTGAGGAAATTAGTAAAATCCTTTGTCTAATTCTGGAAATATTTATCAGTTGCTGCAACCACTGGACAAAGACAAACCTAGAATGTTTTCGTCAACTGATGCCACTCATGTTTTCTTGCCATTCTTTTCTCAAGAACTTTGCCCAGGAAAGGGGAAGCAAAATCCAAATTGTTAATGTTATGGCTAGAGTTCAGCAATTTATATTTAAGCACTTCCTAGATTATTGTCTGTTTCACAGTGTTTGGGACATCAGCTTCACTGATATTATCCTCCATAATGATGGAGGAGCTCCTTATTTGCTTGTTGCTTTCCTTGCTAAAACACATAATGCAAGAGGACAAATGTCAAGGGAATCCTGAAGTGGATCAAGTGTGATCTGCTTCACGTAAAGACTTTTATATTTCCATCTTAGTGAAGACAAGCCCAAATCAATTAAACAACAAGTTGTCTGAATATCTGTTATTTTTAAATTGGTGCATCATTTTGTATGCGAATTCTGGTTTTAAATAAGTTTCATATTCTGAACCTTGTAAATAAGATTTCACCTAAAACATTATGAATTAAAAGTAGAAAAACAAGTTAGAATTTAAAAAAAAAATCACAAACACTGATATGATTTGATAGAAGATTTGCTTTCACGAAAGAGCACAGCGTAAAATGTGATTCCTGGTGTGAGCTCTGCCTCTCACTTCTTTCAGGAACAACCTAACACAGCTATAGTACATGGATGTTAATGGATGTTAATTTTTTCCATTTTGCCTTTCCTTTTCTGTTTTGTAAAAGAAACAGATAGCAGGCCAATAGAAAGAAAGAAAAAAAGAAAAGAAAAAAGAAAAAAACATGGCTTTAATCCTTCCCTGATTGGCAGACTGGAAAGCTCTAAATTATTTAACAAAAGACATAACTTCTAACAGCATAGAAGTGACACATAGAGAGGAAACCTTCAAACAGGTGAGAAAGCACACAATGAAAAGTGAAAACCACATTCAGCTGTATCCCCTTCATTCCAAAGAACACTTCACTTCCTCACTATTGACTTCCTTCTGTCACAAAGCTTCACCACTTTGTGGCGATTGTTAGAAATGATAAAGCATGTTTTTCTCTTCCATAATTTCAGGTGTTAAGAGTGAAAGCATTTGAAGAAGGTTAACTAGTATCAAATGTGAAAGCAACTAATACTCAACCAGTTCTTCCAGACTCAAAATTCAGGCAACCAAGAGTAACCAAGGCATGACAGACAATGCCTTTCTAGGAAGCAAAAAACCCCACATTTCTGGCTAAGAAAGAGAGGGAAAAAAAACCAACTGTAAATCTTTGAAAAAATTCTGTCACCCTGCTTTTCAACTGCTAATTTGATTTCTACTGAACTTTCCCTCCACCCCCAAATAGAAACACCTGCTTTCCGTAGTAGTTTTCAACGTTCCATTGAAGAATTTTTTAAAAATGAAAACTTTCTGGAGATAGTGTTTTCCAGGTTTGGACCTTAAACCAAGTCACAGTTTTCTCAGAAAAATACTGATGAAAATATCTTTCTTTGGCCCTATTGCCAAGACTTACCATAGTAAAAACTAAGATCAGCCAGAAAAATCTGAGCAGGTGCACCAGTGATGATCTATTCCCCCTGCAGAACTGGAGGCTAGCAGGAGGTTTTGAGAAGTTCCCTGACTGGAGTTCATAAACACATCTGGTCAGCTATACTGTCAAAATATTTTTCAAGCGGAGATCTCTGTTAAAATTTTTATTTTGCATTGGGTTTGCTATAGCAAAATCCCAAACTATAATCGTAGAAGTTCCCAACCCCTCTTTTTAGGAGTTTCATCTCAGTGTAGTAGACAAAGTTACTTATCAGTCTGTGGAAGCTTTAACCATGCTCCTCTTAATGCCACATGCTCCACCACATAAACCTGCTAGACACAACACAGAGTTGCCACTGGTACTGAGATCTCAGTCTCATACTTCACACATGTCATTAAACATTGTGTTTGTACCCTCAAGAGGGACAAACAGACAAGAACAGGGCACAGACTGTGCAGAGCTGTGACCTGCCACCCCCAGAGTTACCTGTTTTGGGCCTTTATATCCATGGGACACAGGTGCCCGCTAGCCTAGCTGATAATTTGCAGTTACAGAAGCACATATGGGCATGCAGCCAGCATACTATATGACTAAATGGCTGCATCACAGACAGAATCAGACAGCTCTGGAGGCCCAGGGGAATAAGAAGAAAAAGAAGCTTCAGTAACACAGACATTAAGATCAAACTTAAGCATGACCCAGTCCACAGGTTTACTGAATTTATTGTTGGATTTTAAGCAGCTATAACAAACTGAAATCATTACCACAACAGTTGGAGTCAAATTTAAACTACCTGCTTTTGCATTCATAGCCTCGCCCAAGCCTAATCTATATCGTTTGTAGAGGGGATACCTTAGGCACGTATAGTGATGATACAAGACAGCTTTTCCCTTCCAGAGTTGGACATACCTCTCTGCTTGAGCATGTGTTCATGCATAACAATAACAACCACATGGGCAGCTGAACTTGAAGATAATCTTGACCTAGTGACTAACCAACATTGTAGACATACATGTGCGTGCTCCTGGGGAGGGTGAGGGTGGGAGTAGTCCACCTTTCTGAGGCTACTCCATGAGCCATCCTTCATGAGTACACACTGTGGATTCTGGTCAGGAGCAGCAGCAGAGAGGCACGCAAGTCTGAATGACCCAACATATATATAACTGCCTTTGAGGCAAAGGAAAACCCTGAATAACTACTACGTGGATCAAAGCAACATTTGGGTGGATTTTACAACCAAACATGTATAGGTGGAAGTATAGGTAGCCTGAAATTCATACCACAAGTTGTTTTTCTTTGTTGTTCCATTTGTCATTTGTTAAAATGAAGGAACTGCTCACCCAAAATATATCACAACTCATATTCTGGGTACTGTTTGGGAATATTGCCTGTCTAATTCAAGTTACATGGTGCCCCTAGCCACTGTAGATCTTTAATGAAAATTAAGTAGTGATATTAGCCTTAGGTATAATTGTTTATTATTTCTCAAATATTAACAAATTATCTAGGAGTTTTAAAGTGCAGACAGATAGTTCTACCACACAAACACCATGGGAGGTAATTACTTTTTCATTTTATCAGTTTCTTTCACCTGAATATGGCATCTCTTTTTCCACAGTTTAGACTTAATGAAAAAGCACCACCAACAGAGACAGTGGTCAAAGAACTGCACAAGTTTCCAGGAAGGGGAACATTTATCAAAACATACTGTATGGTTAATAATAGTATGCACGGATAAAGAAGCCTGTAATATATAACAACAATAAAGTTGGATTAGTGTATCGAAGGTTGTTTGGACAAGATTCAGTTCCATTTTCAGGAGACTTCAATTTCCTTTCACATAAACTCTGTGAAATACTTTATGTGACATGTTTATGACTAGCTGTTTTTATGAATGTTATAATTGCAGACCCTTACGAAGGCTGAGAACAGTGTTGCCCCTTCAGCAAGCTAAAAAGCAAACAGATGAACATGACAATTATTAGTTACAGTAGAACAGAAAAAAAACCCATACCCCAATTACATGGCACCAGATTACAGCACTATATGGTATATCCTATATTACTTAGGATTTTTGCAGCTCCCAATAACTAACATGAAAGGTATACTTAAGTTCAAGTGTAGGCAATAGGTATGAAATTTAGCATTTCTCTCTGACTTATTAGGTTTGTTTTATCAGCACATTACATAGTCACATTTCAGAAATCAACCATCAGATTTATAGTTCACGTGTTGTTAATTTCTGCTTAAATTTTCTCTTAGGAAGAGCTCATAATATGCTTTAGAGGAATATTATTTTGTTTCCCCTGTGAAGTGTCTGTTTTACTTTATCATTTAGATAGCTCGAGATATTTAAGCACTATAAGCTATAATCTGGCCCTGAACATACACTTTTATTGACTAGTTGTTGCAAAAACAGTGTCCAGCATTACACAAGTATTTTAAGTCAGAATATAACTCAGAATCATCACCTCATAGGAAGGCAATACAAGAAAGCTATGTCATCTGCTCTCACATCCTAGATACAAGTAAATAAGCTATCAGTAGAGTTTATAGCTTCATATCCATAAATTGAACTAAACCACATTTATGAATTTTACAGCCAGACAATGACTTAAACAAGGAAATACTATGAAATCAAACTGTAAGGCTTTATAAGTTTTACAGACCTCCACAGCTCCATATCCCAGGGAATAATACAAGTTACATGCCCAAGCCCATCAGGACAAGTTCTTATTCACAGAACCACAGAAAAGGTTGGTTGGAAGGGACCTCCGGAGGTCATTTAATTCAATCTTCTGGCTAAATCAGGATGAACTTCAAAATTAAATCAGGTTGTTCAGGGCCTTGTTGCAACTTGTGACTGTTGCATCCTGGCCTTCCACTGTGCATGACTGTAACCTGACCGAAGAATATTGTTGACATTTCCTGACTGCTACCTGTACATACACCTTTCGTGACTCCTGTATATGTCACAGATTCACCAATGTTACTTCAGATGCACCTTCTAAATACTTTGTGTAGTTTTTCTCCCCTGGACTATGATGGCTTGTATTGTAGACATGTTATAAATTCATCCAAAACAAAAAGAAGTACAAGCCTAAACATTATTCTATTTCTGTCTTCACCTGAAATTCTTCAAAGTGCTTCCCTGACACACTGAGCCATTTTTAACTCTAGAAGTTGTAGATCTTCTTCAAACAGCCTCTTGAGTGGCTATATCTTCTATATCTCTCCATCTAGCCCTCCAATAATAAGTAAGAAAATCAGATTTTTCTTTCTTAAACTAATTGCTTATATAATCTAGATGACTTTAAAAAGAAAAAAAAAATAGTTCAAACAAGATAAAGGCTGAAAACATATATAAACAGGACAGTAAATTTTCTGTGATAGACTTTAATTTCTATCTCAGTTGCTCATTCACACTGCATGTAGAATTCATTCCTGCAAGAAACTTACCTTCCTATCACTTTTTATTTCTTCTGTTTATTTTTAACAGTTAAAAATAGCTGCAATTCACATTCCTCACTCCACCAAACCCTCCCAGACCTAGAAAGAAAGAAACACCTCAACTGAGAAAGAGAGCCATTTATATTTATGGTCCAAGTGGAATAACTACATTTTGTTTACACATGCCTTTTTAAATTGTCACTGATCTCTGGCTCACAAAAAATCTAGATGAATTCTGCATGCTGAAAAATCACTTTCACTGGCACTTTATCAAGCGCTTGCATCCTTTTAATGAAGACCAGGATGCAAATTATTACATTTATATTCCACTGAAACATTCCCCTTCAAGTAAAATGGTTACAACTGTAGATGTTAATAAAAAAACGCCTAACTTCCTGACGCTGCATTGTGGAGAGAGAATAATTACTGTGACTGATCACAGAACAAATACTACAGTGCATTTTTTCAGTAACTTTACTGTGTTACCTGTAACATCCCTACTAATTCATCACCTCTAGGTCTACTTCTAACTTTCCAACACTCTCAGTACTTTAAAAGTTTCCTATTAAAATGAAAACAATACCAAAACATGACAGAGTATTTCCCTTTCTCCTCATCTACATTTTACACTAAAAGATCTAGTGTATTATCTAGGATGAGTATTCATTGACTATCAGCTTTTAAAGGAAGACTATCACACTTATCTACTGAAAACCCTTGAGAAAAGTTTTTCCTGTTCCCTCTACACAAGTGGACTGATCGTAGTAAAACAGTGCTCTGTTGGAAGATAAAAAGCCTTCTTTACTTCCAATAAACATTTTTTTAAAATCTTTTACAAAAAAAAAATATTTCAAGTGACCATTCTTTATATCAAAATGTGATGTATGTAAAATATAATCAAACATATTGCAAGATATACCTTCCAAGAAGTATTCTTACTGTCAGGATGGATTTATTCACCACTCATACAAAAAAACCCTCTTAAATATTTAGTTATACACCCTCTACATCACACCATCATGTATATATAAAAACACCTAGAAAACGAATGTAGAATAACATTAAGATTACAAAGTCAAACACTGAAGTTTTGAGGTGTCAGTATTAAAGTTGCTAGTAAAATTTTAATTCAGGGCTCTTGCATATGTGATTTTTTTAAAGAGTGTTCAGTTAATTAATCACATGCCACTCTCCACAGAAGGTCACTACTTCATTCAGCATGCAGAATGGCTGACATTGTGATCCTGAGGTAATGTGTAATACTTTGCTTTCTTCAGTGTGTGCTTCTCCCAGCTTTTACTTTACCTCACTCTTCAGATCCCACTCTGAACATAGACTCTTTCATTTTCCCCATGGGTGTTTTCCTATGTCACTGTAATATAAGAATTTATTTTCAAAATAACAGTGTGAAGCAGAGAGATGTAACTATCTTCACTTTGCAAGGTGCTGATGCACACAGACACTGAAGTCAGAAGTTTCCAATCATTTTAGGTATCCAGTCTGAGACACCTTACACAGCTAGTTTTAAAAAACACACCAGAGTTATTCTCTAAAGCACAGCGTCCACTGGCTTTGCTCATCAGTGCAGCTGCTCCCAGTACAGTGGCATGGGGTCAGCCCAGGTACACAGAAAATGAGGCACGCAGAATTAGGGATCCCTTGTGAAAAGTCTGGCGTAAGGAGCCTGCTAAACATCATGACAGGGCAATAAAAATTTGGTTCTCCAGGGCGAAACAAGGCAATAGCAAGACAGTACTACCTCTCTTCATCGGTTGTAATTACATGCTACATTTCCTAATACCTTCTCATTTCTGCACTGACATGGGGGTGAAGGAGACAAAGCTTTATTAATGACAACGTTGGTTCATCCTTGTTCTGTGTCACAAGCAAAGGTATTCACTGGAAAAACAGTCAATAATCACATAATGAAAGAATGCACCTAAATCTGCCACAGTACTTCTGCACTGAATTCAGGACTTGCAGTTTAGGGTCCTGCCTCCAAAACTACAAGCCCTGGGAACTGACTGTCAGCTGCCAGCTAATCCTAGAGGTACTTAAAGTTTCATTATCACTTTCTCTTTCACCATTTTTAACTTGAGAGCTCCACAGGCACCCAGACCGAAGCATGCTAAGTCTTTACAGTCCGGGCAACTCAGCAACCAGCTTGAGCCAAGGCTCTTGTCAGTATCTAGAAGCCATGCATTTGTCTGCTGACGTCTCCAAGGGCTTTGCCTCAGCCAGTGCTCTCAAAACACATTTAATATGCTCCAGAATTATCGGCTTCTCACAAAAAGCGATGCTACAGTCAGGAGGAGCTCCTTCTCTGGGTGATTTTAAAAAGTATCGACTCCTTTTTTCTTTGTAAATAGCATATAGTCACCTGTTTCCATGAAGTGGCTCTGAGCTGTGCATCCTGAATATATAAAAATACATCATTTCGCTCCTAACAATGCAGTTAAACTGCAGGAATTAGGATGCACCTCTGTTCTGACCCATTCCTGCTTTTTAGCTCCAGGCAACAAGATGCTAATTGGGCTGTTCAGCATGCAAACATTTTGAATCTCATTCCAAAGTACATGATGTTCTTATTGGGTGATTAATGAGGGGCCAGTGTCACCACTTCTGAGATTAATTCTTTATGTATATTCTCACTACTAGTGTAACATTCTTTTAATTTCTGTAGCACTGTCTAATAATTGGCTTCTTCTTGATCATTTTAATGGAAAACTTTTCAGTAAATCTAATGTCATGGGCTTAATAAGAATAATAAAAAAAATCCCATTTTCCTCAGTTTTCTCTGTAGCTCCATTTACTTTCATAAAAAGTTAAAATTCTTATATTAATCTCTTTCAGATGGCTGCTGCATGTTTGGAGAATTCAATTTGCAATGGGGTCTTACGTTGTTTCTGCACTTTTTTGTCAACTGTACATTTCTCTTTCAAGAGCTTTCTTCACATTCTTTCACTTCTAGCATCAGGTAAGTTTTACAATTGGTGATGAAGAATTGTTTCTCTGTCATAATTAAGTCTTTTGTACATTCAAAATAAGTTGTAAATATTTAGAAAAATCTTAAAAAGGGAGAACAACAGGTTTGTATGAATTGGTTCCTTAATGTCAGAATATCTCCAAGAACAAGCTAAACCAGAGCCAGTACTGTCGTATTACAACACATACATACACACAGATACAGATATCCATATATCCACCTTCCCCTGTGCACTTAATGGAGGTTGATGCCTTGGTGCTAGATAACAATGCAGAGTTCAAATGCTAAAATATAAGGCAACCTTAACTTTTTAGTTGTCAAACTGCTTTGTTAGTTCTGTGTCATAATGTATATGGATAGGAGCTGAATTAAGGTTGCTCAAGCAGCTCCAAGTATGGCAGCACCTAACTGTTCAGTGTTTGACTTCATGACCTTGATAATGCTTTTCAGTGTAGTTTTGCCTGTAATTTTCTAGTTTTTCAAAACGTGTAGTTATCTCCTCCTCCCCTGTTATTCCATGACATTATTTTTATGCTTGTGTTGTCCCCATCCTGATGATGAGCTGGCCTAGACTATGCATGGAACATTATCAAGGGATCCCACAGGTATGCATGGGGATGTTTGTCCCCCTATCCATAAATAAGAGTGAGATGCTTTTCACAGATATTTGCCAGTAGCAGAGAATAGAAAATTTTAATTTTAAAAAAAGCTTCAAAGCATGGCCAAATCTGAGTAGATTTTAATGGGATTGGCAAAAGCATAAGTCTGACACAATTATCTTCTTTTGCCAAACTTCAAGTCTTTCCTCCAAAGAAAGTGGACTCTAGATGAAGACATGATCACAGAGAGGGTCATCACATGCATTTTTAGCACAAAAAAGTTAAAAAGGTCATTCATTTTTTAACAAGGGAAAAACATTGCTTCACTTTCAGAGGTGGCTGAATTCTCAGTTCCATACCCGCCTTTGATCCACCTTCCTATCTCACCTTCGTTTTGTCCTGCCCCATACCAAAAAATCAGACAAATTTGGATGCTCAGAATGCAAAAATGTCAGACCAGGGGTTAAAGCTGTGGAGTCATAAGCACTGGAAACCAAGATCTTACTTAAAGTACCAAGAAATCTTTATAATTATAAGAAAACCTGTTAGAGAACAATAAGATCTCCTGTAATTTAACTTTGGCACTAAAAGAGATAAGAAATTTACCCAATTTTTGATTCTTGCTTTATTCCTACCTCAGTCTGCAACAGATAACTGGAGCTTAGATAAGGCTGAATACACAAAACCTATGAAGCTAAGAATTAACACAGTAAGCAAAATGTAGCATTTTTCCCATACAGTAACACAAAGCTGACCTTAAATGACAATGGTAATTTTCAGTGATTATATGAATATTCAGTGCTTGTATTTGAAATTTTTTTTTCTGGATTAAATAAATATATATATGTATATAAATATATATATACCTATATAAAATTTGTAAATCAGATGACTTAGTATCAGACTATTAACACAGCGGGTTAATCGAAACCTATGAGTTGGACTTCTGTTTTTCATTAGGTCCTTTACAGTTCAATAATTTTTGTCATTTTTTCCAAAACTAAACATTCTCTCCAGAGAGCAATGTGCATAGTAATGTGTGAATTTTCCTCAGAAACAATATTATTTGGGAGTGTTGTGGTTTAACCCGGCAGGCAGGTAACACCACACAGCCATTCACTCACTCCCCCCACACACAGTGGGATGGGGGAGAGAATTGAGAAAAAAAACCCTAAAATCCATGGGTTGAGATAAAGACAGTTTAATAGGACAGAAAAGGAAGGGAAAATAATAATAATAATAATAATAATAAAATAATATACAAAACAAGTGATGCACAATGCAATTGCTCACCACCCACCAACTGATGCCCAGCCAGTTCCCGAGCAGCGGTCACCACACCCCGGCCAACTCCCCCCAGTTCATATACTGAGCATGACGTCATATAGTATGGAATATCCCTTTGGCCAGTTTGGGTCAGCTGTCCTGGCTGTGCCCCCTCCCAGCTTCTCGCTGGCAGGGCATGAGAAGCCGAAAAGTCCTTGACTAGTGTAAGCACTGCTTAGCAACAACTAAAACATCGGTGTGTTATCAACATTGTTCTCACCCTAAATCCAAAACACAGCCTGTACCAGCTACTAGGAAGGAAATTAACTCTATCCCAGCCGAAACCAGGACAGTATCCACCCCTTTTTCTATACCATCTACATCATGCCCAGGTACCACACTTTCCAATACATTCCCATTAATCACCACCACTTTTCCTGTCTTTTGATATATACACACAGATATCATTCCCTTAGTCTATGGGCCACCCCTATAAAATGTTCGTTGAATTCATTCAGTCCATGACTTTGGGGTCCATCTGTCATAACAGTCCTTCAGGGCAGGAGAGATGGTGTGTGGTGTTGGATTGTTGCATGCTGAAGACAGTTTTGGTTCCATTATCGCTGCACTTGTCTGGTTCTATCATAGCTGCACTTTGCTTGGTTTTCATCCACGTTCATTCTTCATTAATCTAGGTGATTCTTACTGTAATACTGTTGATATGGCATATAGCCACCATAGAAGTGATGGTATACAGTATTACCTAGCAATTAACATCATACAGTTCAAATCATTGGCTATTCTCACCCAAAATCAAATCCTCTTGAGGTACACATCAGACTTCCCCATCCTTCCGCATCACCCACCAAGTGCACCCAGGTCCTTGAGCAAAAGCAATCCCACGCATGGGTTTGCCTTTGCCCGAGGCAGGAATAACCCAGACTGTCTTCCCCAGCATATTTTTTATGTGCACTACAGGGACTTTATTCCCATCTACAGTACGTAAAAGTTCTGACTGGGCAGGGCCAGCTCGATTGGCAGATCCCCGAGTGTTGACTAACCAGGTGGCCTTTGCTAAATGTGTGTCCCAATGTTTGAACGTCCCAGCACCCATTGCTCTCAGTGTAGTCTTTAACAGTGCATTGTATCGTTTGATTTTCCCAGAGGCTGGTGCATGATAAGGGATGTGATACACCCACTCAATGCCGTGCTCTTTGGGCCAGGTGTCTGTGAGGTTGTTTCGGAAATGAGTCCGTTGTCTGACTCAATTCTTTCTGGGGTGCCATGTCGCCATAAGACCTGCTTTTCAAGGCCCAGGATAGTGTTCCGGGCGGTGGCATGGGGCACGGGATATGTTTCCAGCCATCCGATAGTTGCCTCCACCATTGTAAGCACATGGCGCTTGCCTTGGCAGGTCTGTGGGAGTGTGATATAATCGATCTGCCAGGCCTCCCCATATTGATATTTCAGCCATCGTCCTCCTTATCAAAGAGGCTTTAACCACTTGGCTTGCTTGACTGCAACACATGTTTCACATCCATGGATAACCTGTGCAATAGTGTCCATGGTCAAGTCCACCCCTCGATCACGAGCCCATCTGTATGTTGCATCTCTTTCTTGATAGCCTGAGGTGTCACAGGCCCACCAAGCTATAAATAATTCACCCTTATGTTGCGAGTCCAGATCCACCTGAGCCACTTCAATCTTAGCAGCCTGATCCTGGTTGTTCTGATGGACTTCAGTGGCCCGGCTCTTTGATACATGAGCATCTACGTGACGGACTTTTACAACCAGGTTCTCTATCCAGGTAGCAATATCTTGCCACAATGCAGCAGCCCAGATGGGTTTGCCTCTGCGCTGCCAGTTGCTCTGCTTCCATTGCTGCAACCACCCCCACAGGGCATTTGCCATCATCTGTAAATCAGTATAGAGACAGAGCACTGGCCATTTTTCTCATTCAGCAATGTCTAAAGCCAGCTGGATGGCCTTTACTTCTGCAAACTAACTCGATTCACCTTCTCCTTCAGCAGTTTCTGCGACTTGTGGTGTAGGACTCCACACAGCTGCCTTCCACCTCCGATGCTTTCCCACAAGACAACAGGACCCATCAGTGAACAGGGCATATTGCTTCTCATTTTCTGGTAGTTCATTATACAGTGGGGCCTCTTCAGCATGCATCACCTCCTCCTCTGGTGATATTCTGAAATCTTTGCCCTCTGGCCAATCCATGATCACTTCCAGGATTCCTGGGCGACTGGGGTTTCCTATTTGAGCCCATTGTGTGATCAGTGCAACCCGCTTACTCCACGTAGCATGAGTTGCATGATGTGTACAGGGGACCCTCCCTCTGAACATCCAGCCCAGCACCGGCAGTCGGGGTGCCAGGAGGAGCTGTGCTTCAATGCCAATCACTTCCAAAGCAGCTCTAATTCCTTCATATGCTGCCAATATCTCTTTTTCAGTTGGAGTATAGTGGGCCTTGGATCCTCTGTATCCCTGACTCCAAAACCCTAGGGGTTGACCTCGAGTCTCCCCTGGTGCTTTCTGCCAGAGGCTCCAGGTAGGACCGTTCTCCCCAGCTGGGGTGTAAAGCACATTTTTTATGTCTTGCTTTGCCCGGACTGGCCCAAGGGCTACTGCATGAACTATCTCCTCTTTAATTTGTTCAAAAGCTTGTTGTTGCTCAGGGCCCCATTTGAAATCGTTCTTCTTCCAGGTCACTTGATAGAGAGGGTTTACAATCAGACTGTAATTTGGAAGATGCATTCTCCAAACAACCCACAACACCTAAGAAAGCTTGTGTTTCCTTTTTGCTAGTTGGTGGAGACATGGCTGTTATTCTGTTGATCACATCCATTGGGATCTGACGACGTCCATCTTGCCATTTTATTCCTAAAAACTGGATCTCCTGTGCAGGTCCCTTGACTTGATTTTGTTTTATTGCAAAAGCGGCTTTCAGAAGGATTTGGACTATTTTCTTCCCTTTCTCAAAAACCTCTTCCGCTGTGTGGCCCCACACGATGATGTCATCAATGTATTGCAGGTGTTCCGGAGCTTCACCCTGTACCAGTGCAGTCTGGATCAGTCCATGGCAAATGGTGGGGCTGTTTCCACCCCTGGGGCAGTCAATTCCAGGTGTACTGGACGCCCCTCCAAGTGAAAGCAAATTGTGACCTGCACTCTGCTGCCAAAGGGATTGAGAAAAACGCATTAGCAATATCAACTGTGGCATACCACTTGGCTGCCTTTGACTCCAGTTTGTACTGAAGTTCTAGCATGTCCAGCACAGCAGCACTTAGCGGCGGCGTGACTTTGTTCAGGCTACGATATTTCACTGTTAGTCTCCACTCTCCATTAGACTTTCGCACTGGCCATATGGGACTGTTGAAGGGTGAGTGAGTCTTGCTGATCACTCCTTGGCTCTCCAGTCAATGAATCAGCTTATGGATGGGAATCAGGGAGTCTTGGTTGGTGCGATATTGCCGCTGGTGCACCGTTGTGGTAGCAGTCGGCACCTGTTCTTTGACCCTCAGCAACCCCACAACAGAAGGGTCCTCTGAGAGACCGGGCAAGGTGGACAGCTGTTTAATTTTCTCCATCTCCAAGGCAGCTATACCAAAAGCCCACTAGGACCCTTTTGGGTCCTTGAAATACCCTCTCCTGAGGTAGTCTATGCCAAGAATGCACAGAACCTCTGGGCCAGTCACAATGGGGTGCTTTTGCCACTCATTCCCAGTTAGACTTACTTTGGCCACCAATACAGTTAGCTGTTGGGACCCCCCCATCACTCCAGAAATACAGATGGGTTCTGCCCCTTTATAGCTTGATGGCATTAAGGCACACTGTGCACCGGTGTCTACTACAGCCTTATACTCCTGTGGGTCTGATGTGCCAGGCCACTGAATCCACACAGTCCAGTAAACCCGGTTGTCCCTTTCCTCCCCCTGGCTGGTGGAGGAAGTACTAGTACTGTACTAGTACCTAGTACTCATCACAGTATTCGTTACTCACTTCTAAATATGAGTCAAAAGTCCCTTTATTAAGATCACAAGTGAGATCAGCCCTTCTGCTCTGTCTGGGGAATTGCCCACTGGAAACTGGAGCAGCAATTTTCCTGGAAGAACCCCCTTTTGTGATTGTTTTTCCTTGCAACTCACGTATCTGTGCCTCCAGGGCTGAGGTAGGTTTTCCATCCCACTTCCTCATGTCCTCTCCGTGGTCACACAGGTAAAACCACAGGGTGGCCCGTGGTGTGTATCCACTATATCCTCTCTCTTGAGGAGAGGGACGCTTACTTCTAATTGGCTGAGATACTGGTCCGTACAGGTGGGGAGTAGGACCTATCCTCTTTGAGTTGTCGGACCTCCCAGGACAGTTTCTCCACAGCTGAGATGCAGGCCCGTAGGGAGGAAGAGAGACTGTCTTCGTATTGCCAGAGTTGGCCAGGCAATTCATCCACTGTTCGTTCCTCTCCATCTTTCCAGGTCATCACTGCCAATGAGTTGGCATACGATGATGGTGCACTCCATACAAACTTCCGCCACATGGGTCATGTGCACCTGACTTCATCTGGATCTTTGGATAACTGCTTGCTGTCCAGGTCATCATAAATCACTTCCAGCATGGCTAATTCCCTCAGGTACTGGATACCTCTCTCCACAGTGGTCCACTTGCCTGGGTGACATATAACATCTTCCTTGAAGGGATACCTTTCCTTCACGCCTGACAGAAGTCACCGCCAGAGGCTGAGGGCTTGTGTCCCTTTTCCAATTGCTTTGTCAATGCCCCCTTCCCTGGAAAGGGATCCCAGCTGCTTGGCTTCCCTATGCTCTAATTCCAGGCTACTGGCCCCATTATCCCAGCATCGGAGCAGCCAGGTGACAACATGCTCGCCTGGACGATGACTGAAATCTTTTCACATATCTCGCAACTCACTCAGGGATAGGGGTTGGATGGTTACCGTCTCATTTATGGGTTCTGCCTCTTCCTGCTCTTGCTCTTGTGATGGCCCTGGTTCATCTTCATCCCTTACTAAATGAGCTTATTTTCTGGTGTATTTCTTCTTGTGTATAGGGGAGACTGATACCAGCATGGGGTGGTTCTCTGGTTCAGTTGCAGTGCCTGTCATGGGGGTTGGAGTAGCTGTGGTGCCTGTCACCGGGGTTGATCTCTGGATGGTATTCTTAAATAATTGTTTAACCTTAAACAAGACCTGAAGCACATTCAGGAGATATAGCAGTAGGACCATGTTGGTTTGAAAATCCCAAGGATATTCAAAATTCTCAAGAGCTGTTGTAACTAGCCTGAAGGAGAAAGGGAAGGTGAAGGAGCAGGGACAAGTTTCCCCCCGTCTCCCCCATAGATTGGTTCCCTGAGGAGAAAAGGTAAAGAATGTAATTATTAATAGTTTCCGAAAGGTGGCTCCCAAGGTACAGAGATGACGGCAATGCCGAGTACAAGTACCAGATTAGTCTCACAACCAATAATTTTATCACGTCATAAACCAGTGTTTCACAGTGCAGCAAGATGATATCCTCGATCCAGCTCCCAGAGGTGATAGACAGCACAACAGGGAACATGTACAGCCAGTAAGGTGTTACATGACACAACTTCGAGAGCAAGCACGACAACTTTGAGAGTAAATTAATCAACATTGTGACCAGCGACTGTTAAACCAATATGATGAATGCTTATAACAAATCTGCCTTAACACGCTCTGGTCAGATCTGTCATTATCTCAACCCTTTGTGCCCCACGTTGAGTGCCAAAAGGACTGTTGTGGTTTAACCTGGCAGGCAGCTAAACACCACACAGCTGTTCGCTCACTCCCCCCACACACAGTGGGATGGGGGAGAGAATTGAGAAAAAAAACCCTAAAATCCATGGGTTGAGATAAAGACAGTTTAATAGGACAGAAAAGGAAGGGAAAATAATAATAATAATAATAATAATAATAATAATAATAATAATAATAATAATAATATACGAAACATGTGATGCACAATGCAATTGCTCACCACCCACCAACTGATGCCCAGCCAGTTCCCGAGCAGCGGTCACCGCACCCCGGCCAACTCCCGCCCAGTTCATATATTGAGCATGATGTCATATAGTATGGAATATCCCTTTGGCCAGTTTGGGTCAGCTGTCCTGGCTGTGCCCCCTCCCAGCTTCTCGCTGGTAGGGCATGAGAAGCCGAAAAGTCCTTGACTAGTGTAAGCACTGCTCAGCAACAACTAAAACATCGGTGTGTTATCAACATTGTTCTCACCCTAAATCCAAAACACAGCCTGTACCAGCTACTAGGAAGAAAATCAACTCTATCCCAGCTGAAACCAAGGCAGGGGGTCTCAGTATAACTGGTATTTAGTTTACTACTTTGGCCTCAGAATTTCCTTTCTGCACCATGGAGAAGCATTGCAAGGGTGAGGCTGAACACTGTTTTGATTGTCCTTTCATCTTCACAGACACAATGCAGAGGCACATAAGTGGCACCTACTGAGAACAGTAATGGACTTATTTCCTGGATTTTAAATCTTGACAGAGCATTTGGAATCTGGATTCAGATGAAGACCATGAAAAATGCACAAATCCAGACACCTCACTCAGTAAGGTAATAATAATAATAAAGAAATCACTTGTCAAGCATCTTTTGAATAGTTTACCTGCATTTCTCACTTCAAAGAATTAAGAGTCTAATTTTAATAATTCTAACTGACTGGTAAAAGGAGCCCTGCTATTATTGCAGGGTATACTTGTTAGGCTAACATCTTGAAACTGGTTTTGGCCAGTGTGTAATCATGAAATATATTGAAATTGGCCAACATATAATCACAAAGCCAATGATTTGAAGTTATCCTGGTTTTGTATATCTGCAGTGTTAAACAGAGGCCTATGATTTTGCAGTGGAGGTTCATGCCTATATGGGGGGGGTTAATGAAAGAAAATTCACCTTCAAGTGATTGACTTCATAGTGAAGTTCCCCGTGAAAAGTGTTCTGCTCAGTTCTGGAGAAAGTTTGCCTGGATGAGGTAGTATCTGATGAGCTGAAGGCTGACAGGGAGAGGGAGCCCCTCATTCACAGACATTTCCTCTTGTATCCATCCCAAGCTTGAGAGGTTTTGTTTTGACACAAGATGATAATCACTATGAGAATGAGAGGTTCACAGGCAGAGCTGGGTAGTGTGGGAGAAATATGTGACATGAGAAGAGATAGAGGAAGGATGACATTTGGCATCAGAGTTGGTGGATAATTTGTTTAGAGATGGCACTATAGACAATCTTGGAGGCCCCTGTACTGAAGTTTTGATGTAACCCTTTGGTAGTTGCCTCAGGATGAGTGACAAGAATGAAAGCAGCCTGTGTGCAGATGGGAGCAGGGAATAGGGTTCAAGCCTTTGTCCTGAATGCAGTCATGAACCATAGGCACGTCTATATGTAGGGTCACATAGTAAATCCAGGTTTACAGCTGGGAAAAGACTTTTAGCTCACCCATTAACCTTTTCCCCCATTCCTCCATGACTGGACCCACTATTCACATTTCTAAGCTAGCCCTCCATGGACACTAAATCTGGTGTATGAGTCACGGAATCAGAAAAGCACTGCGGTACTGGGGTAGGAACACAATCAGTGATGGTGCCATGACAGAAGGTCAAAAGAAAGGGAACCAAAGGTCTCCTGAACCAAAGGGAACAGGGAGGTCTCCCAGTAACCCTGTTCACGACCAAGACAGCAGAGCAGAATGGTGTTCCTGGAATATATTGGGCTCGGTCCTGAAAGTGTCATCTATACAGTTCCTCAGTGTGCTGGTAGGGGCCAAGCAGAAATAAAAATTAGGTCCAGATAATTTCATTTCATTAAGTTATTCCCACCTTCGATAATTATCTTTTAGCATAGCATATGTCATGATCTTTTTCCTACATTCAGTTTGACTGAGGAAGAAATTTTAGATGTGTGCAGAGTCTACTATTCATAATTTAATTTATACTGTGTACATAGGCAGGAATGCATAAATAAAGCCTGGGTTATGCAAAATTGTCAGGACTGTTTTGATGCAGCCATCTAGTGAAACACTGGATAAAATTTTCCTTCTGAGATAACAATGGTAGCACCTTGGCATGCTTAACAGCCATGTAAATTACAGCTATTATTGTATCAACTTTCAAGTTTTCCTTTATAACTATGAAATTTTCCTGTGTCATTCTGCCTGAATTCAAGCAAGTAAAGTAGCCTGAGTCTGGTGTGGGTAGAGACTGAAGGGAAAAGGAATTAGAGTTATGCTTTTGTGGTGGTCACAGCTGAAATTTAGCCAGCTGAACTTTTGAAAGATGGCAGACACACTGGTCCAAATTTCAGATGATATATTAAATGGAACAACCTTATATTTTCCCACTTCTAACTTTAGTGATTTTACTAAAACCAAACAACAAACAAAACAAAAAAGCATATAAATAATGGATGCTCAGAGCACCAGTGACTCGTGTAGAGTTGGGAGAATTATTCATAGTAAATAAATTATAAGATAATTTTTTCCTTTTTCTGTTGGCAAATTGTCTGTGAACACTTCATAATTTTCTCAGATTTATTTATTTGAAATTAATAAATTAATTATTCATGTGATTCATTCATGGCTGTATCTTATTCTGAAAGAATTAATTGGAAATACGTAATAATAGGGAATTATATGCCCAAATATTTTACTGAACTTATTTCTGCTCTAGGTCAGCTGAGTGAAACTTCAGCTCCAGTTTCCAGATATTCATGTCTGTGAATTTTAAAATCATTTGACAGTAATATTCTTCAATAATTGCTTGTAAATTCTATACATCAGTGAACATTCCTGTTAGTAAATCTCTCTATTAAACTATTTGTAGAAATTAAACAAAATGAGTGAAGTAAAAAGACTAGGTACTGAAGGAATGTTTTCCAGGAAATAATGCTGAGCTGGATTTTTAGTGACAGTGAATTTTTTTATAAGCTTTGTTCATTCCTGATACTCACACAAGCATGCACTTACTAAATGGTATTAACATTTGGCAAGGCAGCAAATGTGCTGGTTATGCTGTGACTCCTGATCAGAAGAGGAATATTATGGACCTAAGGGATCAACAGAATGAGGCTTCAATTCATTAGTCCATCAGTGATAATTTCAGATGCCAAGTACCAGAACTCCCTGATTAACATTCAACATTCATTGAAAGACAAGTTGAAGTCTAAAAAGGTACGAGAAAGGGCAACCAAAATGGCTACAGGAATAAAGCAGTTGCCTTGAGAGGAAATAAACAAATAAATACATAAATAAATAAATAAGATGGAACTTCATTTTGGAGAGGAGAAGGTTAAGGGGAAATACAATTGAAGTTTATAAAATCATGACGATGATGGAGTAAGATCAGTGAGAATCATTATTTAGCAAATTCTTAAAACCTAGAATTTCAGAGCTCTCACTGAATCTAGTAGGAGATCATCTAAAACAGATGGAAGAAATTATTTTTTTTTTTTACTGAACAGGCAGCAAACTTTTGAAATTTGTTGTCACAGGAGATTGTGTAGACAGTATCAGCATTTCAAAAAGAGGTTAGACAAACTCAAAGACACAGTTCCATAGACAGATACTGGAGAGAATACACGGGGATGTATACTCTATCCCATATCTCTATGTATCACATGTCCAATGGCTGTGAATCCCAGCAGAGGAAAAAGGCAGGTGGCCAAACTCATGTGTTCTTGCTAAATAAGTTCCCCCACTGCCAGTGTTAGAGACAGGGTACGGTGTAGGCCATTGGTCTCACTCAGTAGGATGTTTATTATGTGCTTGTAGCATTTAAAAATTTTCTAGTATGCCCACTTTCAGTTTGTACATTTCTGCTCAAAATTAACATTGGTTCCCTATGTAACATCAATCAGTTTCTTGTGATCAGGTAGCATGAGGCAGAGGTTATTAAAATTTCAGCACCTTCACAGAGCAGGGCAAACCCCTATATCTGCATACTTTCCTTATAGATCCTGTAGGGATTTACTGGGGCATATTCATTCCACATCCCCCTCCCCATACGAACTCTCTACAGTTTCACAGTCTCACAAGATTCTGGATCTCTAGTTGTTAAGCCTGCTGTTTGTGGAAGATGAAGTATTAATTTTGTTCGATGAGCACTTTCTGTCTTCAGGGATTGTCTCATCCTGTGCTTTATTTGCTGGACATGGGAATTACACGTGCACGAGCCCTAACCAGTGTTTGTGCACTGATGTAGCT
Organism: Aptenodytes patagonicus; assembly: GCF_965638725.1. Classification (NCBI taxonomy): domain Eukaryota; kingdom Metazoa; phylum Chordata; class Aves; order Sphenisciformes; family Spheniscidae; genus Aptenodytes; species Aptenodytes patagonicus. The sequence continues at coordinate 70,855,353 of NC_134950.1, forward strand.
CCGCTTGAGGTAGCAATGAGAGCAGACCAGAGAAATTCTGAATGAACCACATTCTGCCAAAGAATATGGGTCTGTCACTATTGAAATATACTTTAAAAGTATGGTCAGCTCACCTGGAAGTTCCTTGGAAAAAAAAACATGTGGACAAAAGCAATGGTACAAACATTTTTTTAAGATCACAAGGGTCAGAGCAAGCTTGGTTATACAAGTGTGTTTAAGGAAAAAAGTCCTTCCAGGCTCCATAGCTGACATTCTCTCCCATGGCTGACAGAAAGAGAGAAAAAAGACAGTTTTCCTTTCACGCCCTATACTTTCTTCCCCCTGACATCATCAGGAAAAACAGGGAATGCCAGACAATTTTCTGCCACCCATCTCTCTCGTGGTAGCAGAGGAGAATAAAAGTGACTCTTGAAGTCTCAGCCATCCCCAAATCTCTAACTTACCAAAGGAACACAGAATTCAAAAATTCACATACTTTAAACAAAACAGCAAAAACCCCCTCTTTTTCTACTCTACCTAACAGTGAGGAGCTGATTACACTGTGCCGGTTTTTGCCTGTAAAAAGTACTAATGACTTTGCTACTCAGGCTGCAAGAAAAACAAAGTTCCTTTCCCTCCTTAGCCGTGTGTGTTACCATGTCTCTGGTGGTGAAGCCCTGAATGCAAGCCTGAAATGGTAACGCTTCAACACAATTCATGCAGTTACATAAATTTACTTTCTTGTCAGAGAGATGTTTTCAGTTTAAGGCATACATTTAGGCTATGTAGCAACTGAGATGATCTCTCTGTGTTTATATTTCTTCAGAGAGACGCTATAACAAACTTTCAATACAGAGGTCAAGCATCAAAGGCAGTTACAGGTTGTTGGCATTCATCTGTCTTCTGGGTAAAAAAGAGAACACTTACTCACTTTGAACATGGAAGAGCTGAAGCAGAGTTTAAATCAGCGTATATTAGAGGTTAGTTCAAAGAGCACGGAGTATAGCACCATAGAACTGGTCTGTAAATGGAGGGAAATACATAAGGACAGAAAAAAAAAAAAAAAAAAACAAAAAAAGAAACCACCCCAAAACACATAGTGTCTGGAGAGATGCTGTTACAAGTGAGAGAAGAAAAATTTTAAAAGGATGAAAACTTTTACTGAAACTGTAAATAAACATAGAGTGCAAATTAAATGGTTATCTTGTGTCAAATGTTAGCTGACTTAGCACAAAACCCTTCTATAATCATGCTAACAGGAGAAGAAAAAGAATTATGAGAGACATATTTACTAGCAATGTCTTAGATTAGCAATTGAAAAATATAGAAATATACAGGGAGGGGGAGTGTCAATGATTTAAATAGCCTTTGAGAACACAGGATGAGATGTAGATCCCTGCGATGCCTCTTCCTCTCCAGGCACTCTGCTTATTCATCACCTTCAAGAGGGCTCCAGGCAGAGCAATAGAAGCAGGACTGTAGTTACCTGGGAAAGTAGTACTGAAATCCAAAAGCCCTCTAGAATTTGGGTGCTTTTAGGGTTCAGTGAGAACTGAAGAGGCTTTTCAGCATGTCTGGACTTAATTTTAGAATTAGATTTCTAAATTCTGATTTAAGTCTTTCTAATTTGAGTCACCATCCCTGGAGGTATTTAAAAGATGTGTAGACACGGCACTTAGGGGCATGGTTTAGTGGTTGGACTTAGTAGTGTTAGGTTAATGGTTGAACTCGATGATCTTAAGGGTCTTTTCCAACCTAAATGATTCTATGATTCTATAATTAGATGCCTAAATTCCATTTTGGGTATGGGACAAAAATATTTCAGCTGCTTCCTTTGTTTCTCTAGTGTTCGCTGTTCCTCACAAGTTGACATACAACATACCTCTAGAACTAGAAGTTATGTACTTTGTTTGGAGGTAAACAAGATGCTTGAATCTTTATTTCAATAAATTTAGATAAATATTTTCTTCTGACCTTAAAGTCTAGTAATATCTGTATATTCGTGGCTCTACAGTTGTGCCTTGGAGATATCTATCTTTTTGAGGCCATAATCAAGTTCTTTCAGAAATCTTGCAACTGTTACAGAAATCTTAATGTCTAAGCTTTGCCAACAACATCCCAGTGTTAAGAATTTATTCACTAATGACAGATTAAGCCTCATATAAAGACTAAGGTCCTGTGTAGTACCTGCAGTTCAATTATACTTATTTTGAGAACTAAAGTGTTACCTTTAAGTGATACAGCATCTGTGAATACACCCTTTGCTCATGGATGAATTCACTTTTGAAGAATATGAAAAGTTCTGTTATCAGACCAAATATGACCATTCCTGTATGAATAGGCTCTGCTTTCATTTACCTCTCCCACAACACAGCACAGACAGTTGATTTATATGCAAAACTCATTTTTCCTGGTACTTTCTTACCTATATCTTTTTTTTCAACTAAGCAACGTATATGATTTTTTTGTGTCCTTACGTGGGATTTTCATGCAATACCTCTTCCTATACAGCAGGCACTCTTGTGTTAAAAAAAAAAAAAAAAAAAAAAAAACAAACAAAAAACCAAACCAAAAAACCCAACACTTTTTATCCTGTAGACTATATAACAGTAGAGCTTTAATTTAACCAGCTCAGGTACCATAAATGAACTTTTGGTGACACTGAGACTGGCATTTCATGAAATAATTAAGTAAACCTTAAGTGCCTCTCTCCTCTGCTGCCTATGCATAGCTGCTTCCTCCAGATCTGAAGTTCATTCCACCATTCTACCCAGCCAATTTAGCTCACCAACCTGGCAGAAAAATTATGCAGGAGGAGAAAAACAGCTGGATACCATCTTCTGGGCTACAAAATACAACTACTTCCTAAGCCAACAAATGCTACAGCCAGTTTAACAGAGGAGGACTGTGACCACGTGGCTAGAAGCAGGAGAAGTATAAGGGAAGAGTGAGAATTTAGAGGCCAAGAAGCATGGGAAAGCTATGCAATTATCACTCTCTTCTGTCAGCAGCAAGGCTCAGCTACCTGTGAAACTACAACTTGGGTACAGGAATTGCACAGCCCCATGATGAAGTCTGTGCTGCTGCAGTTTCACAGCTATCAGTCAAGTATGACAACATATGTTGCCATTACAGCTCCGATAGCCAGTATAGGTACCGTCTGAGATGGAACCTATAAGGTCTATACTCAGTGAGTTAGCAGAGTGGCCTTGAATCTTTATTCACTGAGACCTTGTTATTTCATTAGTAATGGTTGGAACTTTTTCTAGGCATACAGCATACCTGTTTGTTGAACTCAAAAACAGTTTCTTTGAAGACTTAGCTAATATTTCATGATTTTAGTAATGATTTTGGTTTGTTGCAATGTCTGCCACTGATATCAAAGTGATACGCATGACAACTTCACCAAGCACCTGCAGGGAGCAAGAAATCCCAGTTAATAGAAAATCCTGAAAATATTGGGTTTCACTCAGTATCAAGGACGAATGTGCCTCCATGATAAGAGGTAAGATGATTACTGGAGTCTTAAGTAAAACTTAAAGTGATTATCAGAAAACCAGCAGTTGCCCCTCAGCCAAGCTACTGTACCTGAATTTTTTAAGTGGAGGAAATTCATCATCACAGTGTTCTTAGGTTATCCAATGGACCAAAATACCAAAAGGAAAGGTACTTGAGCCAGAAAGTTATCAAGAGCTCAAAGCTGAAAGTCTGAAATCATAAAAGCAACTTCCTTTGTAAAGTTCAACTCTGCAACATTTGAAGTTTGGCACCCAGCTCCAGGAATGGAATTTAGAAGGTCAGATGAAGTATTTGAAACTCCTAAATACATAAATTAATTAGGCAAAGTGAAGTGAGTGGATTGGGATTCACAGTAAACAGCATGTTGAGTACAAAGGTATTTAAACTAAATAGTAATAAAGAACAAAAGAAGGATCTGTCTAAAACCCCACCTCCTTCATGGAAGCCTATATCACTGACTTGTCACCCAGCCAGTTTTTGCATAGCAGCTCACTGGCTCAAGCTCTTGCCTATGAAATGGAAAACTTCCTCAGCCAGTGAGAGGTTTTTACACATTTATCTACATTATGCATGTATATAGGTATAACCTCACCACCAGCTAATCTGGTGTTATGGATGAAATTTTTCCCTAGTTAGAGAGATACCCTGCAATTCTTAATGCAAAATTCATAAGGGAAGAAAAACTGTGAGACAGAACAAGCATTAGTAGGCAGTAAGTTGGTTTGAAAAGCAAATTTTTAAGTATTATGAGATGTATAACAAAATCAATTGCCTGCATTTAGAAATGTTAAGCTCTGACATGCACTTGTACATTGGTTCACTTGGTCCTGTAGTCATACAAATAGTGAGACAATTTCTTCACAGGGCTATCACCTGCACTCAGCCTCAAAGCACATGGAGGCTTCTCAGTGTTAAAGAGGACAGTACAGCAGCCAACATCGTAGCAGAAACCACAATATAAATGCTAAAACAAAAGCCACTAGCAGAAGTACGTATGTATTTGAAACAAAGTGTCAATGGTGGAGAACTTATTGCACAAAGAGAATATGTAAAGTGTTTGAGTGAACAGAATTGAAAAGGATTACAGTTTGCAAGGGTGCCAAGGGAAGAATATTAGTTTGTGAAACATCTTAAGTCCTATAGGGCTAGAATCATAACAACTGAAGAGGATTTTAATGTCATGCTCCAGGGAATAAAGAAGTTAGACCAGTTGCCCCAAGATACATGCATCTCATAGGGGAAACCAGTTCATCCTATGATAGAGGATGGAAATGAAGTTTAATAGGCTTACAGCTCTGGAAATTATAGCATGAGGAGAGAAACAAAGGGAATATGTCCGTAAACTTGTCACCATAGGTGAAAAAAACAGTTCTCACATTTATACATAGACCTGAATTAAAGAGAAGAAATATTTGTCATTGTTCTAAAACAGGAAGGGAAAGGGAAATTGTGGGAGAAATGGTTGACATCACTTATTTTTCTAAGTTTGATTAATCAGGGAGGTTCAACCGGAGTGCTTAAAAATGGGACATCTGTTCAACACTGCTGTGAAAAACACCATTTCTTTAAATTATCGATTGATTTATATACAGCACCTCTGACATTTCACAGGAAAATATAACAAACATTTGCTGCTCTAGAACTTACGTTAAGGTCTACAGAAATGACATCGTGATTTGAGAAAAGTGGTAGAAAGCTGTGGCTGGTGGCTTAGGATAGCTTTGCAAAGAGCAAGAGCAGTTGAGTCAAGAAGTCTGAGAAAGACTAAGAAGTAACATTTCAGGAAGAGAAGTGAATATAGTAACCTGTATGGGCAGTTCACAACATAGTCTAGGCCAACCCCAAAATCTGTCCTCCAGCAATTATGAAAGGGTCTTGCAGACTCATTGGAATGATGAACTGAATATACATAGAAAAATGTATGTCCAACCTCTTTGAACCAGCAGCCAGAAAACTACAGTACAATGATGCTGGATAGCTTCAAATTCTTAATGATGTGTTAGATGAGCTGGAGGGATAATGAAATACCCTAACGCAGAGGTACTATGATAGTAAATGAAAATCAAGGCAGTCCATATGTAAGGAGAGCACAGACATATCACAAATAAGTTTTCACTATCTTACAATATGGTACCGGATCAAAAGAAGAAAACCACAGGGCCCTGGACTAGCTCAGGACACCTATAATCCTAATATTGAATTTCTTTGTTTAACAGTCTGGTTATACATATTTGAAACATTTCAGAATCCTAATATGGCTTGTAAACTGTTATTATTTTTGTACTTCATTAGGAAGAGAAGATGTGAAAGACTGGACCTTTAAAAGGGTTTAGCAAGAAGTTGGAGCTTACTATTATCTCATGCTGAGACTCCTGGTATATAACATTGCCTGGCCAGAAAAAAAATAACCCTGTCAGCCTCCTTGGCTAAGAATGATTTCTGAACAAACATAGCTTTCCCATATGAGGTGATGGTTTAAAAATAGGAATATATGTTTATCACATACAGTTTTCTACGAGTGAAGCAGTGACATCAAACACAGTAGTTGTTGGCTTATTTAAAGTTGACTTCTTAACATGGACTCTCCACTCAGTATGACAAAACATTGTTAAGAGCTGAGCAGTAAAATTCAAAAATTTCCCATGTATACAGAAAAAACAATAATGGTAGGTTGAACCATTCCCAAAATTAAACTCATAATAATTCTGAGCAAATGACTGTTTTTAACAGTTATTTACTCTATTTTATAGCACAATGTTAACCTAAGCCATAAAACATAATGACTTGGACTGCAAAAGTGGCAGCACGTTTTAATTTTCATTCCAAAAATACTAATACATACCGGTTTTAACTTTTGCTTTAATGCTTTGTATTTAATGTGCAGGAATTTGTTGTAAATTGCTATAAAAATTGGAATTAATTTCTAAAGCAAAATAAAAACAAATTATTTCCTTCTGACCCCCTCAACCATCTCCTGGACCCATAAAATAGTTTCTTTTATTGAACTACTCATGAAACGTAGTCTTTTTCCAAAGTAAAGTTCTCTGTAGTGATGTGCCAAGTGATCTGATCATAATGAGGGAGCTGGGTAACCATGGAGTTTGTTTTCCATCTACTTCATAATTACATTGCTTATAGTTCATGTTTTTAGCCTGCAGCTACCATGAAACCTTTTTCATCGTGTCTGACAGCCAAATCAGTTTTTCTGTTCTTGGTCTCCACAGCAGCAGTGGTTGGTTGTAGCCTTTCTGATGGGCATCTAAGTGGTCTCAGGCATAACACCTTGTGCCTAATTGAAGCTAAAGTGCTGTACAAGGTGAAAATCAATGTGTGGAGGGGAGAGAGAGTGGTAGAAGCTGTCAAATACCATTTCTGACAAGCACTTTTGGCTGTAAAGGAAACACAGGCCTCTCATAAGATGGAAAATTGTGGTCTCAAGTCTTTGTTTATTAGGTGTTCTCATTCTCAACCCCTAGGAAAATTAAGTAATTGAGGCAGTTTATTTATTTTTAACAATGAGCAGAATCACCTGAAAATTTGACAGTGACAGTGGCCTTTACTCAGAGATCTGTTGAGGAAAGAATAAAGCAAGAACTAAATGTTTCACAGCTTTTTGGAACACAAATAGTGAAGAGAACAAGAAGCAGGGAAGGATGACTTTCTAGATTCACTTCTAACCAACAGGGAAGAACTAGATGAAAATCTGAAGATGAAAGGCAATGCTGATGAAACTGGCAACAAAATGACAAAATTCATTATTTCTTAAGAAGAAAGAGAGGGAAAACAGAATATTAAGACAAAAAAATGTGTGAAGGCAGACTCCAATAAACTCAGAGCTTTGTAAGTAAACTCTTATGGAAAATAAATCTAATGAGGTAAAAACTGAGTTCTGAAAAGTTAGCTATTGCTTTAAAAATTATATCAAGGGCACAAGTGTAAATTACATTGTGGCAGATGAAGGATAGAAAGTGAAATTAGTGATAATGAGTTTTTCAATCACTTAAAATTTAAGAATGAAGAATAGAAGTAGAAACTAGGTAATTTATGAAGGAGCTTAAAAGAATAGTTGGAGCATGAGGAAAAGAATAGAAGAGCCAGGGCTCAAAACAGACAACTACTGGCAAGAGACATAAGTAGTAAGAAGAACACCAGCAAAAGGGCTGGCCACTTCTCAAGGGAGCAGGAAGATATCAACATAAGATATCAAGAAACTGAAAGTAAATTTAATGTCTTTTTTGCTCCAGTCTTCACTAAAAGGGTCAAGTTCAGTCAAACAGGCAATGCAGTTAATGGTCATGACAACAGGATAAGGAGTCAGGCTATAAAAGGGTAAGAACAAGGCTGAGATTGCTAAAATTATTTACATGATTTTATGTCAGCTGGACATGCCCATTTCCACTCCAAGATATGTAAAGAAATACTTTCATTAATGTCAGAGACACTAATAGTTCTTCTGGAAAACTTGTGACAATAAGTGAAGTTCCAGAAGACTAATATAGGACAAATAATATCCATCTTTAAAAGGGCAGGAGGAACATAGGAATTACAAGCAGTCAGTTTAACTTCACTCATACAAATGAATTACAAAATTTGTAGAAAGAGGGAATATGGACACAAACAAAAGCCAACATAGTAGTCAAACCTGTCTCATTTTCTTCTACAAGACAATGAGCCTTTGAGTGTGGATGAGATACAGTGTCTTGATGTCAATAAAATGCACACAGTTGTAAGACAGCAAACCAGGGACCAGAGTGTGCTGAAATACTTTGGAAAATTGTATTTTTGCTAGTGAATTGGAAGAAGACAGATATTGTCAATTTCCAAAAGGCAAACAGCCCACTGGGAGGGGTAAGTAGGTGTCCTTTCCCAGAACATGCAAGGCCTCAGCCAGAGTGGTCCCTTGTCTCCAGTATGGAGCATTGTTCAAACAAGGCTTATATGGAGAAGGCAATGAAGAACAGTAACAGGTCTGAGAGATGGTACTTGCAAGGTTTGAAACATTGGGGTTGTTTAGTTTGAAGTAGATATACAGAATAATAAGTATCTGATGTGCAAATGTGACTGAGAAGAGCAAATGAGTAAGTTTTTCTCCACACTGACTGTGGGTAGGGAAGAAATAAAGGCTTTAAACTGGGAGAAGAAATTAAACTCCAAACTAGGAATAAAACTTCATAGTGGGAAGACAAGGTAAGAGCAGGAATCAGTTTTCCAGAGAGACAGTAGAAATCTCAGGTTTTAAAAGCAGATTAAGCAAACATTTTCAACACCATAAGTGAAGTTAACCCAACCTGAGATCAAGGAAATGGACTGGATGACCTCAATTTCCTTGCACATCTACCTGCCCAACTGCTGAGGGGAGGGCAGGAGGGAAAGGCAAAAACAGATATTCTGGAATATCTTACAGAATGAGAATATTGGGTACAGTTCATCACCGTGCAAAAAGTGAATACCAGGTCTGCATAACATGAAGGTTTCCCTGAAGTCCCACAGATTAAGTGGTGCTTAAATGCTCTACTGGAATTACACTGACCTTCAGAACAGGAACTTTCCTGCCTCTTCCAAAACAAAGTGAACCAAAACCTCCAAATTACTCTCATTATTTTAATTTAATCTTGTTTACTATGGTATTGCCATGACCTAACCAAAAACAAAGCCCTGCTATGTTAGATATTACATAAGAACAGAAGAGTGGATAGTTCCTGCTTCAGAGAGCTTACAGTCCAAAGGTGTATGCAATATATTCTTCCTGCTTTCCTAATGATAATGCTCATCTACAAGAAGGTGGAATTTTTTATCTTTGAGATCTCTGAAGATATGTAAATATGTATTTCTATCAGTAAAGATACATTACTTCATATCTGAAATCTCAAGGAAAATAGTTTTGTTGTCACTCTAATTTTCAGTCTTCAGTGTTTTCTACAATGAGCATTCTAGAAGTTGAACTGTTTGAGGACCATTTTAAATAGGTCAGCTTTTGAGTGTTTTGAGGTTTGGGGTATTATTATTTTAACCGTTTTCTTTATGTCAGATGTCTTTGCACTTGGAAAAGATGCTACCAATTTGCAATTACCAGTACTTCAGAACAGAACTAAGTACAACAGCTGTATCACACTAGAAATTGCTGTCTGTCATTTCTGAATTACATAACCTGTATCTTCTCTTTCCAGTCTGAGTCTGTTTTTGTAAGCCAGTATGGTTTTAATCTGGTCCAAATGTCATTCATGTCTATTGTCAAACATTCCATATCTTTAATTTGAGCTAAAGAAAACAACCATTCACATGAAGAACATATTGCATGAAATGACTGTATGGGTTTTGACTCTCTTAAACTTAATTCTTTTATCTTTATGTTTTTCAAAACTGTCCACATACTTTCAAATTATTGGAGTGGTTTTTCTAAATTGTTAGCATTTTAAAGTTTATTCTTTCAACATAGTTTTGCTGGAGCATGGAGGAAATGAAAGCAACATTACAATGTTAGAGAAATGAGGCTCATGATAGAATGTATTTGCAATGTGAATGAAACAAATATGCAAATGTTGTATGCCCTCTTCTAAAGAGTCCATCACAAAACAATATTATGTACATGACTTTTGTCTAGTAATGTATGAGAAAACGTGTCTTTAAAAAAAAAAAAAGTAACTATTGCTAAATATGGGATTTCTGTTATAAATGCCATTGTATTAATCCCAAGGGGTTTTTCTCACTGTACATTGTCTGTTTGAGTAGCTATGATAACTATGATGTAATCTTCCTTTTCCTGTTCCTTCAAAGAAATGATGGTTTATGACATCTAAAAGTCGTTGTTGATCTAACCTCCAAATTATATAGTTTGTTTTAAAATAACTCTTAGCATTTTTGCATTATAGACTATGAATAACTTAAGCTTATACTATTCAAAGAAGATCATAGGTTCTCCTGTTAAACTGACAATTTAATTCTTTTACAGTGTGCTGTAGCTGCATTTACTGTATTTACTGATGTATGAACATTGTGTTGTTTTCCTCTTATGCTTTTCTCCATCCCCTTTGTGATCAGCAGTCTGAATTTCTGCAATGTTATAAATGGCTATTTTCTGTTTGTCAAGCTTTGTTTGTGATTCTTCTTCTCTCAGTCTTAACATTTTCCTTGATATCTTTTCTTCTTATAATAGAGGTTAAATGATCAATATATTTATTCTGGGTCCAGTTATTTGGCTTTGTGCATATGCATACTCTCCTTAACTTTAGTGGGGCAGTTAATGAACCTAACCCACCACACTGTTCACCGTTACGCTTGTTTTAACCTGCTTTGTTGAGTAAGGATGCACTGAAGCATTTGTGTAAAGTTGGCTGTGTGCTTTAGTGATTTATTGAAACAGGCTATGTGTGCAAAATTAACTATATGTGTAACTGTTTGCAAGAGAAAAACTTAGTTTTCCATAGTGGCATCTAGCAACTAAATCCATGATACCACTAAAAAAGCCACGATGGGAGATATCTGGATTCATGCAGAGCTTGAATTAAACACAGTAATACATCAGGGTCATGGAAGCTTCTCCTTGGCCTGCTTATAAGTATTAGTGATAATATGTACATAAAAAGATGAAATGTATATCACATTAATGTTAAGTATTTGATAGAGTATGAATATAGACAGTAACAAGGTAGTTGCAATAAAAATATATTCTGAAGTAAAGCTTAGTATTTTGGAAAAAATACTTCAAGTGGCATTTCAAATGAAAATATTTTATTTTTTTATTTCCACATTCAAAACTGTAAAAAACAGAAAATATTTCAAAATTTTTCATTGAATTTGATTGACAGCTTAATTTTAAGTCTTGCAACTTAAGAGGTTCATTACCTTACAATGAACACATTAACCCATGTAATTCATTTACAAAGCTGAAAATCTGACCAAGGCTTGTTCTTATAAAAAGGAGGTAGCAGTTTTCCCTCATTTGATCTGACAATTTTATATATATACACATAATATATATTTTTAAAAACATAATACATATTATATATTATTATATATAACTTTATAGTATGCAATAGTTATAGATTTAAATTTATATTTTATTTATTTGCAAGATTTATGTTTCATTTTGAAATTGGGAAAATATGTATTTGTGCACTGTTTCCCCTCAGTTTAGATATTCTTAAAAGATACTATAGTAAAGTGACATGGCACAAAATCTGTTTGTACATTATAGCAATTAAAAATGATACAATATTGTTGCTTCCTTTATGCAAATGAGAAATGAAATAGCCTTGAGATGATTTAGATACACCCATAAATCAGACAAGCCAAACAAAGTAAGCTTTGCTTTGCACAGATGCGACAGCCAGATGTGGCTCTGCTTTTTATTTCATAGCTGTAATCTGTACTGGATTTAAGTTATTTCCTGGAAAACAAGGCATGCACTCAAAGCTGAAACATCACTAGTAGCTTCAGATCAGTACTTGTTTTTAACAGGGATCATTTCTCTGTTTGGACTCTTTTTCTCTGGGGAAGAGGTGGAACAGAAATTGTTGTTTCAGGGCTTTTTCTTAAGGGTTCTTAAGAGAGGCCAGCAGACTTCATGGCATTCAAATAGTGGGATCATTCTTTAGATTTCTGTTTGTTTAAAAGATTCATTTGAATTATTAAATAGTTTTTGGCAACAGGCACAAAATGTTTTCACTGTAACAGGTTTGTTCCTATACCACATTAATTTATTGCCCTTTTAAGCCATAATTAATATATATCCCAGGATGATTATGTTTTAGTGTAGAGAAAGTATATTATTAGCAGGCTGATGACGAATGGTGAAATAGAAAGCTTTCACGGGTTTTAGTTTTCATGTTTTTCACTCTATACAGTTGATAATGCCTTCTCTAGAATTAAAAGACCAAGCTTTGTCCTTGGCATGTGCACTCTTCCAATTAAAGGTAACGGGTGAAATTTTGTCTTCAATTATGTGAGCATGATCTCCAACAACTTCATGCCAATTTGTATAGAAATGATGAACACAAAATCTAAAACTGCAGCTGTGATCGCCTGTATGAGGTGCAGGAAAAGTGCTATCATGTCTCTGTGCACTGTACAGCCCTTATTCCTATCGCCTTGTTAATGAATACTCCATATCTAATCACTTGTTAATGGATGCTCTAAATCTAGAATCTGCCTGCTCCAAATGGGTAAAAAACATCTAGGTGCTTGACAGTGCGAACCCAAGACATTGATGTTTTCACAGTCAAAACAGTAGGCAAACACCTTCCACTTGCAGACGGATGAGGCAGAAAGATGACCTTAAGATATACAGTGTGTCAACTTTGTTTAGTCTTTCCTATTCAGCTGCTTTCTATGGGCTTTTCCTCTATCCAGACACTGCTTTTCCTGGATTGCCTGGCAGCTACTAGGCAGTCCTCACCTCTGAACCTCCCAGCTCTGTCTTGCTGTAAAGTTGTGTGTTCTGAGACAATGGGTAAATAGTTGTATCAAACTGGATCCTGTTTGTTAGGCGTTAGGCACTCTGGAGATCCTCTCTCTTCTGATAGCACACAACCAACTTTGTGGAGTTGACTGTGAAAAATATTTGTTCTAGTTCTTTTTCTCGTATATGGCATATTCTAAACAAAAGGTCTGCTTGGTACTATGTAGATTTTCAAGGCTTACTTTAACTGTAGCTAATACAAGTTATATAGGCTTGTAACCATTGATTCCTTTTAGGGGTTTTGACTCCTAGTAATTTATTTGGAAGCTTTTTGATAGGGTAGGAATAGGATCAGTTCTCTTTGCCCCTTTATATAGACATATTCTTGGGAGAAAACACAGTAATGCCATTAGTCAGACCAAGGATACAAAAAGGTTTTATGTCCTTCCATTAGAAAGTAACCTGGGCATGAAGTGTGATTGTCCAGTTGTCTTGGAGTCCTCAGTGCTCAGATTATCTGACAGTGATTTGCAACATGGTCATGGACTAAAAACTGATCACTTTATTGAAGCTTCTTCAGTTGAATGGCAGTATTTAGGACATTAAACTTACTTTAAGGGCCAAGGTATTTCCAGGGTAGACCTCTTTCCTGGTTTTGGGGTTTTTTGGGGGTTTTGGGGGTTTTTTTCATCATTTGATGAACCTTGAGGCTGGTCAGCTATCTAAGTCATCTATACTTAGTATTTAGTATTTGTTAGTTATTCTTATCTTGCGTAGTGTGAGTAGTTCCTGCTAATCTGGAAAAGAGAATAAAAATAGGCAGTTGTAATTCACTTACTCAGGCAGGCAGGAGGCTAGTGAGTAAGGCAATGCTGGCATGGTGTAATGACTCAGTGTTAACTTAAAACCAGATTTAGAGAGAGGTCAGATAACAATTTATAATGTGCCTAAATAGATCAGCCTGGAAGTCTATAGTACCTTTGCTGTGCTCTTCCAAAACGTGCTTCACCCTGGAACCTGGTAAAAGGGCAATCTATGACTGTACCCGAGCTAGGACAGTACCCTGGTAAACAAGTATCTATTAGTTTGTCATGACAAGGACTACATGCCTTTTTTTTAAGTCTGTTTATTAAATTTATTATCCTACGTTCATTTTGAAAAGTCTCTAGGTCTCACATAAACAAGTTAGCAAAAATACAGCTGGAGACTTCCCTTTACAATAGCCCTACCTAGTATTACTGCCTTTTATTTCAGTCCATCACTTTTGCATTCACTCCCACTATGATGACCAATCCTCTTAGTTCATCATTTCATAAATCAAAAATTCAAAACTTTTTAACATATTTCAACACCAAAAATCCAGGGTTTTTTTACAAATGGCAATCCTGGATGCCTCTGAATATTTTGATCTTGGGTTTATGCTCAAAATACAGAGTTTCAAAATACAGACTTCAGAGAAAGATCTGACTGGCTGGAAAAAGGTGTACTTTAAATACAGAATGTGGTTGTTTTAAGTCACAGTATATTTGAGAAAGACTACATGAGCCCTCTGTAGATGTCTTTATAATGAGCTTCCACATTAATTTTAAGAAATCAGTATGATGTGCTGCTTGCAGATTATAATGTAATTCTGTAATACAAATTAGATCAGCTTTGAATGTCTTTGAAATGTAGTGTGTTAAAAATGGTATGTACAGGTTAAAAGATACAGATTCAGAACACCGGGATTTACATGAAATTATCACACATGCTTTGATAGAGTCCTAGACTGATTCAAAAGACCAAGTTTCATATGAAGCTGTCTCATTTTCTTTGATAGCCACCTTGATCTTTATGCAGTCATCTATTAATTATATTACAGATAAGGTAAATAAAAGTGTTGAAATATTGAGATCACAGCCTCCTTTTTTCTTGTGAAGACTAAAGGTATGCTGCTATGAAGTCAGTGAGCAACGGGGGATGATAAAGGTATTCTCTAGCTGTCAGGCAATATTTATTTTGACACGTGACTGAAAGATCTAGAGTTCAATAGCTAAGAGCATAACTGAAAGGGTAAAACTTATATGTGATCTAGACCAAGGGTGCTATAAGACAGTCTACGGATTTTCCAGGGCCAATGCACTGAGTAACACTATGAAGGTTTTCCTGGTGGAATTATATTTCATTTAGTTCTCAAAAGATTGCGCTGTGAGCCCAGTCCTGCAATGTGCTGATCACACCGTACAACTGCCATTAACATCACTCTGCTTTTTCAAGCTTGTTTCCTCTTAGGCTTGGCCTTTCTGATTTCCACACACAAGCAGCTTGGAGGCTTTAACCCTGTTAGTTCTTAAGGAGCCCATCATGGTTATTACAGACTAAACATAGGAAATTTGCTTATTTTATCAGCATTCAGGATTTAGCAGTGTGGGCTTTGAATGTAGCAATTTTTCAACATTTTTTTTTAAATGCAGCAACATTTAGCTAATAAGCTACAGTGTCACAGTTACAGAGTTGTAGCTGCAGAGTACTCTGTCTCAAGAAATTGGCTTATCTGCTTACTCTTTAACTCAGAACTTTCCAAAAGCAAAGTCCTTTGCTTTCAGTAGGCCTAAATAGAAATGTCTAAGTTATAAAAGGTATTTATCGCTGTAGTGATGGAATTTTCAGCTGAACTAAATGCATTTACTCACTTTAATATTTAATTTCAGTGTTCTGCCCTCTGTAGAGACAGAGAACAGAACCTGCCACCAAAAAAGCAATGAAATCATGGGTATATCTGCTAGAACAACAGCTCTGTTTAAACAAACATACAAGTCCCTATACAATGCCATCTCTCAGTGCAATAGGTTTAATTCAATTCATTGCCTATTCAGACATTGGCGTTGTGAGAAGATGACTCCAGAAGTCTTCTTTCTTTTTTTTTTTTTTCTTTAGGAGATATTCACATATATTTATATTTCAATCTAATATCAGCATTGCTTTGTATAGCTCACGGTGAGATCATCATAGGTTAACACCCGTGTCTCCACTGACATGTTAAAAATGCAAACCAACAATCTGCTAATAAAAGACTCTAGATCCTCGCATTCGTTAATGGTGTATTTCTCCTTTAAGGGATTCTTTTTCTAGTTCTGTATGTTTCAGTCATAGTCTTTAAAGGGTTTATTTTCCAAACATGCATATCATTCCTACCACCATTGATGATATTTATGCTACAAATGTATGAAGAGTGAAAACAGTCCTTATGCTTTTAAAAGTAGTTTATATAAATATTGCAATAATAAAACTATTCAGAACCCTGTCCAGTATTTTTCTATACTAAAGTTCTTTTGTAAACTCACTTTGTAGTCAAGACAGATGAGTTTTTTGTAAGTTTATTTTTCTCTAACCAAGGAATGCAATTAGGTGACTTTTATCTAAAACATAAATCTGCTGACTTGCTGTTAAAGTTTTGGAAAATGAGGAAGTATGCAATGGTTACAGCAAGAATTGCCTAGACTGCAATTGTATAGGTGCTTATTCCTAATTTTGTCTTTTGCTCTATTGAGTCATTATATGGGAAAACTGTGTAAAGTGTACAGTGGCTATATGCAAGCACAAGAGAGCATGGAGAATGAAAGGGAAGAAAGATGGACCCAAATCCCCTACGGGAAAATATAGAGAGCGCTATAAAAACATTCTTCTTATAGGATGACCAGGTAGTATCCTTTGCTAGAGAGGTTTTCATCGAAGCCAATGTGATGATTTGTATGTCAAGATCAACTTTGGTACAAGACAAAGAGTGGTAACATCTGTGCTTGAAAAAAAAGTATTATAATGTAGCAATGTACTAATACAGAGAAGGGAGATGATGAGATAAGGATGTATGTTTTCCATAAAACAGGACTGGAGTATTGCCAACTAATGATGAGCAGTTTGGCCTGTGAGAAAGTAGCTTCAACAGATTTCCTTTCATAAGCTCAATTTACTGTAAAATAGATCTTCTAGTGGGTACGAATGTCCATTGCTGTTCTGGCTTTGGGTGATTTCTGTAAAATTGCCAAAACTGAAAAGTGATGTGGGCTTATAAGTCATGTGCACGCTTGACATTTTTGAAAACTACACCCTGAACTACGTATCAGACCACACAGGATATGCTTATATGGACAATTAAAAAATACCCAGGACCTTGCTATGCAGATTTACCCTTTTTGGTTGTTTGGGGTTTTTTAAATTTTCTGGAGGGAAAGAAAGAAAAAAAAAAAAAGCCACACCAAAAAACAATTGTCATAAATCCCAGGGTATGCCAATAGGAATACTTTCATTTTCAGACACTTAGATGTAGTAGGAAAGTAACACATTCTGTCTTTTTATTGAGTATGTCTATCAAGCAATTCTTTAAATCACAAATTTCTTTTCTCTTCCCCTCTGGCTTAATTTGTATATACATTATTTGCCAGAGAAACTTCTCACGTGTTGTTTGGAGGTTTGGGGGTTTGTTGTTGTTGTTGTTTTTATGGTTTGATTTCTGCTTTTTTAGTTGGTTAAAAAAAAGCATCTCTAAGTCATTCACTGAAGTATCAAATTCAGATGCAAAGACTTTCCAGATTATCTCCAAATAGTTCTGGGTTGCCTGACATAGAGCAACATCTCACACTACGACGGCCATGATATGGTCTAAGAAAAACACGATCCACAAACTAGCTAGGGACACCAGAGCTGCAGCCACAAATATCTTTTGATGTTTTAAATTGATCCTTGCCCTCCCTGCAGCTGTGAGAGTTGGCACCGGCACGCTACTTGTTGATGTGCACAGACACAAAACTTGTGATAACACCATGAGAGTCATTAGAGAGGGGCTGACATCAGGTGACCTCTTCTAGGTGGGAAAACAATTTTCAAGCAGAACATGGGCCTTCAGGGGCAAGTAGCAGATGAGCAGGAAGGGGATTTTTTTTTCTGGTTCATAGTTTTTTACTTCAGTACTTCTTTTCCATCTTTTCCAACCAGTTCTTTCATCTCATACAGCCTATATTGAATAATAAACAAAATCCGCTGATTTTGTTTGGATTGACTGTCTGAGCCCTTGGATGTAGAATACTGAAGCATTTGTTAGCTTTTGTACAGAGTTTTTATCTTTACTATAGTTTTCATTCAATATGCATCATTGTTTCTACGTTACATGTAGGTCTATCACACATGAATACATTACAGAACACATTTTTAAAGATAAGCTAACAGTTACTTTTTTCCACTTGGTTAAAAACCGTGTGCCTTTGTTTGAAAATCAAAATAGGTGTTTCCTTGTAGGAAAAAGCTATATCCACAAGATTACAAGACACAGAAAGATACAATATCTACGATCAGGTGGGGAATTCTGAGACAATGTTGTATTGATAAATTATTAGAAGACCTTGACTTATCATATGTTTTAAAAGGTCACTCACCTTATGATAACAAAGGCTGACACTTCAGACCCCAGCTTCCTCTTCCAGATACTAAGCGTCTGACAAAACCCAGCAGTAGAGCACACCAGAGACTACTCAACAGATGTCTGTAACTGGTGTCCTCAGATCAAGCTTCATCTACTTCTTAGCATACCCTATTCCAAAGCTATAGTGTTTGTGTTTACATATGGTGTGTACCATTTCTGTACATGCTTTTCAATATAAAAGTAAGCTTCAAAAGGAATTTAAATCCGTCTCACAATGCATATATATCTGTAGTGCACAAAAGAGACAGGAAATCGTCAGTCATAGCACCTTTTCTGCTAAACCTACAGAATATCCATCTAACACAAAACAAAGAATGTTTTTGCAGCAACTATAGGTATGTTTAGAGCTGATTAGAAGGTAGAAATGATACACAGAACCATCCATAATAATTATGCCATATTTACGAGTATTTCATTCTTGTCCTAATTTTCCTGCAAGCTAGTCATGGGATGCCCCTGCAACTCCCATTGATATATGAACATAAGACGCTCTGAAAGTTTGTCTTTCTCTAAAAATACACTTGAACTAGCTGAACTTCCTGATCTACTTCTCTCCCCAAAATAAACAATGAGTGAGATCTGTTTATATTTGAGAAGAAGCTGCTGTGAATACCCTTTAAGTGCTTTTGTAGAAGTGCATTTAACTGCACATATTATTCTAAGTTTTGTATTATGCAATATTCCCAATACGAAAACTCCAAAGGATTTAATTGGAACATAAAAATAGCAATATCCTTAATCTGATATGTTAGGATTTAGTAATTGTATTTAATATTTTAAAATTTATGAAAATCATGAATTACAATAGATTATTTTGGAAACGGTCCCATGTTATTTGTTCCCTAATAGTCCCAGGGACATTATATTTTTTCCAAAAGAAATATAAATCTTATTAAAAAAACTTGAGAAAGTTGGTGTATATATGTCTAGAGAGAGGTTACTTTCCTCTTCATCTTTTTTCATCCAAATTCAGATTTCTTTGCCTTTGTCAGCTTAAATTAGGCTTTTAATGTTATTTTAACATTTTCTATTTAATATGTACTGAAAACGGTCTGGGCCTAATGTTAGCACAGCTGTGAAATTTGATTTTTATCCTCTTTGCTAAAAGACTTGCAGGAATATAAAGATTTTTATAACAGTGCTTCCTAAGGAGGTAAAAATAATCAATATAATACCACTTTAAAAAAAGTAGATAATTTGCACAGTACTCTTGACCATAGCAGCGATTAAATAAACACTAGGTAGGGTCACCTGCTGCTTTTAAGCTGGTAAGTATAACTTAGCCATTACCATCCACTCCTGCTTTTTATGTATCAAATGCTGGCACTGTGACAACAGCTCCAACGCATTTCATAGAGTTATACGATAATTTAGTAGAAAGAACCTCTGGAGATGATCTGGTCCAGCAAGGCCAACTGAAATAGGGTCGCTCAGAGACGTGTCCAGCTGAGTTTTGGATATCTCCACAGAGAATTCAAAAGTTCCCTGCACATGTTTGAAAACCCTTGTGGACAAAAGATTATTCATAATATCTAAAAGTTGCACCTTCCATCCATCGCCTCTTATCCTGTCACTGTGCAGCTCTGAGTAAAGCCTGGATCTGGTTTTCTACGTCCTCCAGGGTAGATGAAGACAGAAGTAAGATCTCCCTTTTACATTCTCTTCTTACTGCTAAACAAAGATCTCAACCTCCCAGCGGGTGTCCTGTGCTCCAGCTCCTGCTCAGCCTGGTGGCCCTATGATGGGCTCTCTCCAGTGTGTCACTGCCTGACCTATACTAACTGGGGAGCACAAAATGGACACAGCACTCCAGGTGCCTCCCCTCCTCCGTGCTGAGCAGAGGGGAACAAACACTTCCCTTGACCTGCATCTCCCTTAGTTGTCTCATCAATGCCCTTTGTCTGGAAATTATCTTCAGTTTTCTTCAGAAATGTTTTGGTTGCAGCAAAGAGTTGGCCACAGCTGGAAGTATGCTGCCTGCTCCTGAATGGGACAAGAATGACCAAGTGGATGCATGCAGGGGCTTACTGTGTGTCTAGGTTGATGTCTCTCCAGTTTCTCTTTCTCCCATGGTCCTACCTGCAAAAGTGGCCTTGTTTGGCCTAGCCAAGACAGGCACTCTGAGCTCTTAACTTCTCTGAAATGATGGCTACCTCTTGTTAGCCCCCTTTGGAAACATAAGCCTTCAGGTTGGAAACAAGCCACCTGCTGCCTCGTGGCAGAGACAAAGGAGAACCCCAGACTGCTAGCCCATGGCCTGGTTCCTTCTGGCCCACCTGCACTCTTTGCAGCTTTCCATGGACCACCTGGAGCACAATCTACTTTCAGGGCACCCTTCTGCCTTTGCCTGTGCTCCCCCACTCTCCCAGAGCTTACAACCAAACTTTTACAACCCACACCGCTTTCTCTGAGGGCCTAGTCACAGCCTGCTTTCTCCAGAACCAGCTTCTGGGCAGTCTGGGGAAGCACCTGATCACTATATGTTACAGCACTTTTCACCCTCAGGTCAAGTTTGACTGGTACCACCTTATTTTGGTCAGAAGCTCCTCTGGCTCTGCGTCACCCAATGGGCATAGGGACAGGTACTGAGGGGGCAGGAGACCCACATCTGCTGAAGCCAGAGGAATTTTGCAATATTGCAAAGAAAGCCAGGTCCTCTCCATCCAACTTCTTCCTCAGTTGGTATAGAAGAGATCCCACTTCTTCACTCTACAGAGGATGGCAGAAGCACTGTGGGTCACAAAAGAAGGTGTTACATGAGGCTTGAAATACCAGAATGGTATTTTTGATCACTGGCAGATGATGGCCAGCCTGGCAGGGCTGATGCCTGTTTCCTGCCTTCAGGATAGCTCGCTACCCTCCATCCCAGCTACACGAGTGGCAGGTGTCTAAGCCACCTTGCACTATTTCAAGGCACTGGGCCCAGGCTAAGCAAGGTTGTGGACTACAGATGTTTCCAGTGCCTGCAGGAGATTGGAAGCAATGAAATTGGTCCTTCTGCAGGAAGTTTGCTGCCTCTTTCTGGAGGCAATCTCAGCCAGGACCATGTGGCTGCACCTCCTGCTGGTCCCTCACCAGCTCCTCTTGGATGTCATCTCAGACTCCAGTGGGTCTGGGCCCCCAGTGACCTGGTAGAGCAAAACTGTTTTGTCCCACATGTTCTCTCCATGTGCTCATTTCTTGCCCTGCCTCTCCATATCCTTCCTCCTCTAGGCTTTCTCCCTTCAGTTTAGCCAGGCTTGACAGGCAGAGGAGCTGAAACCACTTTTCCAGGAAGGAGTGGATGCCTAATCCTGCATCCCAGGGGTGTCTCTCCCACTGCTGGTGCAGTTGGAATGGCCACTTCTCATCAGGTCTTTGTTGGAAAGACTTGGTTGATGGGGCAGGCTTGTGCCAATCTTTCCCAAGCTGGACTGGGCTCTGGGGAAATGTTCTTTCTTCAAAAGGTCGAGGTAAAGTCCTTCATGCTGTAATCAAAAAGCTGGCAACAACTCCCCTTTTCCTCCTTACACCCCTGCCTGCTCCAAGACCCCTCAATGATCACAGGGATGACACACTCAGTGACCTGAGGGGCCAGTCATGTGGGTGGACTTCTTTTAAGGGCTAGGGTACAACAGGTTACCCAGTATGGGCTGTCATGTGGCTGGTGACAGCAGGAGGCTGTTGGGAGATACTGTACCTCTATTTCCTGCCTCCAGGATTTGAAGTCCTCCATCGAAGCCACCCACTGGGTGGCTTCTCCAGGAATGTCTGGAAACCGCTTAGTATGCCAAGATAACTTTCATCCCGGTTCAACAGGAAAGCTTGCACACACATTTCTTGTTCATCATTCTCTCACACTTGATGAGTTTACAAAGAGAAAATAGGAAATGTCAGTAAAGATGTTTCTTATTAACATTTAGAATTAAGCAGAAAGAGTACTTGTTCCATATGTTTTCCAAGATACTTTTAACTTTTATCACCTTCAGTTGTTAATGTATTAGTGTCTATTTATCATGTTTTTTCTCGATAAGACAAATATCAATCACTTATGATCAAGACTTCTGTCATTTTAGACAGGTAATTTATAAAACCCTCAACATAACACAAGATCAAAATTATAAGCCATTTTTCTTATATTACAGTGTACTCTATTTAACTAGTAATATTACTTAAATCAATAATCTCCAAAATGTAATCTGGCATCGAAAATATTTTATATTTATGGCAGAAACTTCTTGAAAGTAATGTCGAATAATATGAGTGTTGCATGTACAATTAAAGGTAATAATAGAAGTTAATCCTAATGAATTGCAATAAATGAAAATATTTTCTAAATTGATAGACCACATTGTTTACTTAACTGCTTAAAAACAGTTATCCACCAAGACCTGGACTTCAAAAAAGATGACTTCACAGAACTGTGTTTAAAATGATGTAGAGGAGTGTAAAACTGTAGTTTCCATCATTACTAAGAAGCAGAAGCTTGAAAAATCACTTTCACATAAACCCACAATGAAACTTTGGTAGCATATTTGTCACAATAGCAACAGAAGAAATATACTAATACCTTAATTATTATAGTTGTACTTTTACTTATAGCCATAGAGGTTAAATAAAAGGATTTGAAGAGAGTTTAAATAAGAGGGTATTACTGTAACTTTTGGCAAATGAAACTGTCATTCTATTATTTGAACTTTTAGTTAGTGTAAGCAGGTAGTTGTCAGTAGCACTCCAGCTTGTTTTTTGATAGAATTAAGATATAGTTTTTACTAAAACCACCTTGGCTAAGCTTATATCAAGAAGTAGCTCTTCTGTGTTACTAGAAAACCAAGGTATTACCTGTCTACATCAAATTAGTTACATGTCAGATATTCGACTAGTAACACTGTTGAATGTGTTGCAGCTAGCAACTAGCATTGTTTAGATGTGATTTTTATATTATATTTGTATATTGGTTCTATAGAAAAAGAGATCTCTACGTGTGTGTGAGCTATCCACTCATATGTAAAGCAGATGAAAAAATAACTGCTAAAACTTTGTACATTATGTATTTGGTGTACTTGGGGGAAAAAAATTGAAAATATTTTGGTCCATTATTTTTAACAAATTTTATCTGAGGGACAAAAAATAGCCATTATTGTCAGTGCTTGTTTTCTGAGAGACATGGATTTTTATGACTGCCTGTGCAGATGCATGGAAAATGAAGTGAAGGGAAGGAAGAACAGGAGGGACAACATAAAAAGTTGCCAAAAAAGACATGGTAAAAGACCTGACAAGACCAAATTTAATTCAAGAAGCAACAAGGACTCAATGAAAGTGTTACGGTGCATTTTTTACTCTCAAAGAATTCCCATGGCTCTTTATAATTATTCCAGCTGATACTACAGTATCAGTGAGGGTAGACTTACCAAACGGTGTACAATTAACAAAACTAAAATATGCATAGCCTTTGTTCATTACAATCAGTTCTTACTCTTAAGAAAGTGTTTACCCATGTGCTAGACTTTTTCCTTCTCTGCTTTGAAAAGCAGTACAGGGTTTTTAGATTCCACGTAAGGAACATCTTACAAGGCCAAAAGAGATATATGCTTAATATCGCATTGGGATAACTGGAAGGATTTCTTTACTATGTAAAGAAATACAGTATTCCCTATTCTTCCACTTCATTACCAGCACTGAGTTGCTTCAGCTTTGAAATGAGAATTTACTACTTTCCAGCCTAAAGATGAGCGCTATGTTGGCACATAAAGGAAAAACTATCAACATACACCTTTGTTTCACGTGCTCAGAAATCTGTGAATAGACCCACCATAATTTTAAAACCAGGGAACTCCCTTCCTCCCTATTTAGGTAGCTGCTGTAAAGCCCCATTTTTAACAGCATTGAGAATACAGAAGGTCTTTAAAGGGATAATGAAATATGTCTGTGGAAACATTTTCTCTCCATTTAAACATCTTGAAGGTAAGGCGGAGAGGTCTGGAGTTTATCCCCTCAACAAAAGCAAGAAATCTTTAACATTAGGGACATAGCTAAAAAGTAATAGTTACAAATTATCAAACACGTTTATGTGATGTTGCCATCAACATATATTTAGCCAGATATACGTTGTCAAGATAAAACTTCAGGGAAGGTAAAACTTCAGGCTTTCATAGACTCGTGAATCAATGCTTGAAACCCTCTGGGTTAAAAATGTATGGAGTGTGAGTGCTCTACTCCAGTTTTACACAGATGAAACTTCATTCATTTCTGGCATGAAAGTAGAGTATTGTACTGATAAATCAGGCCTCTGCATTTCCTACAGGTCTAATACAATATTTTCTAAGGCAACTTAAGAAAAAAAAACAAACAAACCAGAAACAACCCCAACACCCCCCAAAAAAAAACCCCACCTCCTAAAACCAGAAAAGGCTTCACCAAAAAAAAAATTAGTATTTATTTCATACTACATACTGATTTTAAAATGCATTTCTTGAACACATCATGAAAGTGGAAAAGAAATAAAAGTTGTACTTATTTTGTAGTGACCTGAATTTAGCATCAGATGTTAAAATCAAGACATGAAATTTTGGTAGAGAGATAAAAGTCAGAACAGAGACCTGACCACATGCCGGATGATATTAGTGGCAGATGTGATCGTCAGAAGTGTGATGGCATTTCCTCTGAATAGGCGAATGTACTCTTCAAACTTTGATGTTAACATGATTAGCAATGAAAGTATGCTTTGTTCCTTTGCCTTCACATGGTCTCAATATTGGCAGTTATCGTTTACTTGTATTTTTAAATCAAATATTATCCTGCCCTGTATTCACGTGCAGATGCTTTGCACAATGCCGCTTTTTCTGTTGGACCTAAAAGAAAACTGTGAACCAGTGTACTGAACAGGGGCTAAATATATATTTTTTTTTCTCTTTTACTTGATCCAAGCATTTGTATTTCCTAGATTTATACTGGAAGTCCCAGTACCATGCTTTCCACTTCACACCAATATCCCTACTACTTTGTCCATTGCCCCCAGACAGTCATTAACTGACTGCAAACACAACTTTATTGCAAAATGACTGCAGCTTTATTAAGCAACAGGATTTACAGGCAATAACATAATCAATATAACATTAATATATCACATAATTAAGTAAGATTCTTACAAGCTCTGCCTGTAGCCTGAAATATATAGAACATCATTGTGACCAGTGATAGCAGCTGCCCAAAAAAGATATAAATCACGATTTCTAAAGTGGGAAAATACATATCCTCTCTGAACTGAAGGAAAGATGTCCTGTTTATCCCACACACATCCTCATCAGTCACCTAAAAATTCTCATTTGCCCATCTTAAAATATAACAGTTTTGTAAGAATGTTACTATAATGAAAGTTAGAATAGCAAGGTATGTTCTTGAGTACATACTGGGATTGACTCTTTTATTCAAACTCCTGTGAGTACTCCTGGAAGTCAGTGATGCTTCCTGTATTTGACATTACTTGTGTGAGTAAAGATGGCACGCTTGAACTCAAAGTGACTGGGAGTGACTAATAAGTGAAATATGGAAAAGAACGTCAAATGTTTCACTAGACTGCACCAAACAAAATAGATAAAATGTTGTTAAGTCTTGCACATTAGAACACCATTGAATGTCTTTCAGCTGATGCAATAAATCTGGGTGTACTTACAAAGTTCTGTGAACCTAAAATAGAGTTTACTATTTCCATGAACTCTTATCTGTACGTGAATGAATGACTCTTGAGGTGACTGAATCTATTCAAATGGTATCAATGTTGAAATGCCATTGAACACATAACTTCCCAAAAACTTGCACAAATAGTCTCTGATGTTCTTCTGCTTCTTCTTTTTTAGCCAAAATATTAATTATTCTTACTACAGCGGACCACATGCCAACCTGGAAAGCCACATCTGCACTGTCACGTTGTAATTTGGTTCTGTTGGCAGCCCTGAGGTCAGATTCCCTGACCAAACTCCCTTACTGCTTCCACCTATTTTTTACATGTTCTCTGGGGCATGCTAGGCATATTGCCACTTGAACAGGGAAATGGATGGGAGAGAACCATGGAAGTGTCCAACACCTCCAGCATATACCCCCATACAGCCTCAATATTTGTGCTCTGTAGTGCCCCTCCTGAAAAACCTAAGCCTATCCACACCTCTCTCTCTCAAAAAAAAAAAAAAAAAAAAAAAAAAAAACACAAAAAAATGGGGAAAAAATGGAAACACCCCCAAAAAAATGCCCCAAAACAATTTTGTAGCATAAGATCATGAGATCTTCATGCCATGCCCCTATACCTCCTTTCTGCACACAGAATATATCTCTTCAAAAAGCCATGACACACATTGGCCTCTTATTTCTAAGTATGGCACCCAAGCAAATGACAGTATGCTGCCTCTGGGAAATCATCAAATCAGGAGCAAATCTGGACAGAGTTAGTTTAGGGGTATGGTGTGGGAACGTCAGTTGCAGCAATTCTAACTCTACAGAGAGCACTGACACTTTGGACCAAGTCAACTTAACATAGGGAGGAAAGCAGTGATACATTGAGGAAGAAAAGCTGATGGAGCTTTACAAGCCAAAGGCAGTAACTCTGCTTGGAAGGGGGCTACGTATAAGAAGGGTCCGTCACAAAAGACTACTGTGGAGCTCATTCTATTCTTGGAATGGAAGACGGGAAGACAAATCTCCAAACTAGTTAACTCAAAACATAATGGGGGAAAATGGGACAGAAGATGATACCTCCTAAAGAAGGATGCTTCCAGAGAGACAGACAGCAAAACATCTGCCACGCACGTAAGCCTATGAGTGACCTCTTCCTACCATTTGCTTTGTAGGGACTTCCAACCAAGCAAGGCAACCCCTTCAGCTTGTTTGGAATCACTGCCTAGGGGCAGTGAGAACTATCCCGAAGATATTCACTGCCCAGTACCATGCTTCCAGGCTGGCAACCTCTTCCCTCATGCACCTAGAAGTTATTCTTCCTCCACGTATCAGTGAGCACTACTCACAGGCCAGAGATCAGTTATTCTCTCACACTGTGTGGGATACAGTTCTGTTACACCTACAGTCATCTGAAAAACCCATATTGGAATATTCAGACTACCCTTCTACACAAGATGAGGGGGAACAATTGTCTTGTGCTGATTCCCTACTCCACAAGCTCCATTTCAGAACTTTCCGAGGAAATTCCTCAACATCTTGAGGAAGCAAGACAATCAAATCTTTAAGGGAGATTTACAGTAGAAAATCCCAAGACAGCATTCATTCTGTAGAAGAGGAGGCAGAGGGAAGGATGGAGATCACTTTCAGACCAGACTTCACACAATTTCCCCATCGCTCAGAGGGATTCTTGATTTAAACACAACACACTTACATAACTAGTCCTATCCCTGCTGCCTGAACATGAGGATGAACATGGATGTAAGCCCAGAATTCCCTCTGGCAGAGAACTGTGTATTATCAAACACAACAAGAAATAACCAGATCAAGAGCTGCGTCCCAGGAGAATCTCACAATCTTATCCACTCTGGACACTTTCTTATGAATAACTGGGCAAACAGCCCAAAGCCTGATCTGGTTAGAATTGCACATCAGGTTTATACATTTGACAACAATAAAATATTTTTGTACTTTCCAACATGTGTTTGTTCTCTGGGCTTGAGGTCCTTTGGCACTGCCCTTAGCTCTACTGCTGTTTTCCCTGTCTTCCCTATGACATCTGCATGAATCATAGAATCATTAAGGTTGGAAAAGACCTCTAAGATCATTGAGTCCAACCGTCAGCCCAACACCACCATGCCCACTAAACCATGTCCCTAAGAGCCTCATCTACACATGCATGCATATGCTCTGATCCCGGGAGATGAGAACCTCTGCACATTCAGGTATGGACTAATGGTCTCTTACAGAAAACCTGGGAGTCTCAAATCTCATTCCAATGAAAGGTTTGAAAGAGATGACTGTCAAGTGCAAAAGAAGTTCTCCCTGGGATCAAGGATATGAGAGATTGTGATTCTTCTGACTAGGAGGTGTACAGCCAGCATTTTCCTGCCATCCTTTGAAACTGATGTAAGGAGCAGCTTCTGTCAGGCAAAACAGCAGTATTCTTGTATTACTCTGCTTGGATCAAGACTAGCAGAAGACTGGCCAGGATGACAGGCTGTGATGTTTGTAGTGATGGTTTGGGAGCAGCATCCCATTGCTCACCCTCTCCCAAAAGTTCAGTAAAATGACATCTGTATGCTCTCAATAGTGAGTTGAGGAATATGTTTTCTGATGTAAAGGGATGATGGAGGCTGGTACTCAGTGTGGAATGATTTTTTTTTTCCTTGTAGTTTCACAAGAAGTTTAAAAGTGTCATTTTTTCAAGTAAGGGGGGAGGAGAATGTTTTCTGTTTGGAGAGGGAAGGGAGAGTAGAGGCAGGCAGGCATGGAGGTCTGTATAGAGGACAGAATGGTCAGGCTGTCTGCTGACAGCAGCCTGTTCTTACAGTAACCAAGGGAAGGCCTCCTACCTGCTGAGATGATACGGAGGAGAAACAAAGAAGAGAATATCATTTGAAAGGGAGGACAAAGAAAGAGACAACCAAGATAAAAGTCTTGAAGCCAGGAGAAGGCCCTGAGAAAAGGTGATGAAGATGACCAATGAACACTTACACAAATGGCCTTCAGCCACAGCCCTTCCGTTCCAGGGGCAACTGACTGAAGCCACATCCACAGTCAATGAGCCCAGAGCTGTAAGTGCTTTTTGTCAGGAGAGACTGAGCAGATTGTGGCTCCAAAGACAAGAGCCACTTGCCAATGATGCAAGTGAGAACCCTTGCATTTTATATTGGTGATCGTACCCGAGACCCAAAAGACCTGCGCTGAGGGCATAGGTATCATGTACTATCAAAGGGTGCTTTCCACAGAGATGTGACAAAACTGAATCAGTTTCTGATTCAAAGCTGGTAAGAGGCTATTGAACAAATGTAGACAGGCTCAAGTACTATAAGCCAAATATTATTTTTGGGGAAAAAAAAAAGGCAAAACCAATAGCCTGGTGAGACCAAGAACATGCACACACCACTTAACGATGGAAAAGCAAATGAGAGGGACAAGTTTGTTGGTGAGAACAGCACTTCTGTTATGCTTGGTTGGACTAGATGACCTTTAAAGGTCCCTTCCAACCCAAACTATTCTATGATTCTATGCTTCTCTGATCCTCCATATAGCTTGCATAAATTGGTAAGGGAGGGCCTAGGCAGACTGTAGGACTTGGCCTGCTTAAGAAAGCCATGTTTTGGGGCATTTCAAGGAGCCCAACAACTTAGCTTTCACACTCCTTCTGAGAGCATCCTCACACCCAGATAGGAGCCACACAAAATGTAAGGCAAGATCAGACTTCATTACCTTCCTGGCAGATTTACCACAGATTACCAGAAGTATACAAATTTCCTGTGTTCACAGTAAATCATCTCCTCTTACCTCTTGTCCACATGTAATCACTTAGACTCACAGAACGGCCCTTATGAGCAAGGCCTGGGGGAATAATTTCTTCATTTTCTAACGTGCACATGCACACACATATACAATAGTAGAAGGCCATATAAATTTAAAAAAAAGTAGTTGGTGACATGAATTGGTTTCCGCTTCCTCCTCTGTTCTACTGCTTTCATTTCTTGTAAAGTTAGTAAGAAGATCATTACAGAGAAAATGTAACTTGAGAAGGAACTTATATGCTCCCTCAAGTTATACCTCTCCAAAGGGAGATGCTGAATGAAAGCATCACTATCCCCTTAAGGTTCTGGAAAGTAGGCCACAGGAGACACACAGGTTGTACACCTCCATATCCTATTCCCCTCAAAAGATACTAATCTCTTCCGTTAGCACGCTAGTCTGTATTTTAATTCTACCAGAGGCACCATCACCACTACTCTCTTCATTGTATCCCACTCTCTTTTTCAAAATGACACCCTGTTTTGTTCTCGTTTGTTCTTAAAAACTCCTTCTAGTAAAAACTCTGTGCTCTGTGGCATTTATCAGTATTATTTAATTTATATTCTCAAACAGATTCTGAACTGCTGACGCTCAGAGCAGCAGTGAAGTATTTTTGCTATATCCACCCTCGTAAGTCAGCTCCCTCACACAACCTAAAACATGCCTGTCTCAGATGAAGAAAGTATCCATTTTCCCTTTTCCTCTCTGTGTATAGGAGAACCACATATATGGATATATTTATCATAATCTCACTTTGCAAAACAGTATTTTTCAAGGTTTACTGTCTCTTTTAAAACTAATTTTCCAATCTTTAAAATTATCTTATTTTACATATAGTTTTGCATGTAAAGTTGTAAATTATTTATCTTTTTATACAAAAACTTGAAGGATTTGCCTGGCATTTTTAGAAATTTGTTCATTAAAAAACCTGTTTATAAGGCAATTTTCCCAAATATTGTATCATTTTGTAGGTTAGATTGTTTCTCTAAATATACAGCATGTTTTTCAAACCAAAGAGACCAAGAGTAGGTTCCTCAATCAATTTTTAACTGAAATACATGGAGTAATTTTAAAAAAAAAATTTAAGTTAAAAAAAAAACCAAAACCAAACAACCTTGATCTTAAGGCCTTCCTTACAATTGTAACCTTTTCTAGGGCAAGCCGCTCTGATGAATCCAGAGAGAATAAGCATAATTTGTAAATATCAGATTGCTTTCACTCACATAACTAAGTATGGATTTCAGTGTGTAAATTCAGATATGAGAGTCAAAATGTTTCTAGTGACATCATGGGAGTTGATGACACTGTTGTGAATATATTATGAGGCTGTGGATGCAGTTTAATGGCATCACTTCTGGCTCCACCATTCACCTGCCGTCACTGCGAATCTTTGAAACATCCCGTTACACCTGAGTCTCTGTCAAGTGAAAACCCTAATTCTCAGGCTTGGGTTCTCATTTCTGCAATAAACAAAGTAGGTAACTTGGGGAAAGCACTTCTCTACCTCTGTGCCTCCGTCCTCCACCGGTCTCACCGAGGCAGTGTTTCTTTGTTACGTTCTGTGCAGATCTCATCTAGTACAATTTCACCTGTTCTAGGACAGGGGCTTTCTTCTATGTTATACGGAGCCATTTTTAAGAGGATTCCAGGTACTGCTATTGCAAGGCACGGAAAAATAATAATCACTTCCCCTGGGACTGTGAGTCTGAGCTGTTTGCTCTTTGATAGCCTAAAAAAATAGTAAAATGCATATATCTGAGCAAAGTGTTACCTTCATAGTAGAACCAAAAGCTGATGGATGAGTGAAAAAAAAAAAAAAAGAGGAAAAAAACCCCAACCTACTTTAAAAGCAAGACCTTGTGTAGTAGTCTATGCAGTTGATCTTGCCCTTTGCTCTGAAACAGCTGGTAAAAGATCCTATGAAGTGCAGTGTGGTAAAACTGAACACTGATCTGATCTGTTTACGTAACTTACATGTTCCCACTGTTGCTTGCAGTTAATGTACGGATTTTCTTGAAATCAAGCTTATCGGATACATTTCTTAAGGCCTGTGAAGCGTTTCCTGTATGTAAATTCAGTGGGCCTGAATACAGAAATTTCACTTGCCCGTCAACTTTTCATGTTGCATATACTGAGAAAATCTAACCTGGGAGGTTCATTACTAGAACAGTTTCATTACTTCTGCTACTGTATCGTTATCAGACAGGCAACATCCTGAATTCGAGTAGAGGAGATGCTTGTTGGTTTGGGTTTTTTTTCATTTTGCAGCAACTAGAATTAATAGATGGAGGAGTGCCCTTCACAATCACACATGAAGAATGCAAATAGCTGTTTATAATACTACAGCTCCCACATTAAACTATTCTAAATGGGTCTTCATTCCTGTAACTCTTGTGAGGTGAATTGTTAATATTCGATTATCAATAGTGATGTCACAAGGCAAATGCAACTGTATCAGAGGGATCAGCCCAAAGTCAAAACCAAAGTTTACAAGGATTGAGATGAAAGAAATCGATATAAATAACGAGAGGGCAGTGCTACAAGGCTCTGCAGTGGTGGACTTGCTAACCCTAAACCCTTCCACCTGAATTCTAACAAGTAAATCAAAGCGCTCGTATCTGGATCAAGGCACTTTCCAGCTTTGCTTTAGTGACAGGGGAATGGGCATTACCCAGAAGCTGCAGGGTGATGTTCAGACGCGGCTAACAAACCACCAGCTCAGCTTTTCTTTTCCACAGGGCAAGCACTCTAAATGCTCCTCCTCCCCTTAACTTGCTGAAACTTGCAGCTGTGATTCACAACCTGACCAACAGTGATAGATAACAAACCACTGACCTTGAGGGCGGCTTTGTGTGTCAGCCTTCTTATTGCGTTGAGTCACCGCACTCCTCGTGTGTGTTATTTTAAGTAGCACATTTATCAGCCAGTACCAAACAGAGTATGTGGCCATGTGTATTTTATTAGCGGGTTTTGAGTATTTAAAAAAAAAAAATCAGAAAAAAAAATCCACTTTATTTCAAAAAAGGCTTGAAGGCTCTGACACACTTTAAATATCTCCTTGTTTTCAGTTACAACATAAGGAATCTATATGGATGCTAATATGTTTGCATTTGTAGCTTTTCCAGGCTTTTTTTTTTTGCCTCCCAGCACACTGCAGTATAGCAATGTCAGAAATATACCATTCCCCATAACAGGACACATCTGTGGTGAATCTGCACAGAAGCAATTAATTTCCTTGTGGTATTTTTACACTGGGGGCTTAATTCAAGTCCCCATTATATAAACAAAAAGCTCTAGACAGCTCCTGCTGCCTGATTAAAAAAAAATATATATAAAACAAATCAGATTGAGAAGGGCTGTTTGGCCTAGCACTGCTACAGGCAATGACTTGTAATGAGGCATCCCAACACTAATTATGAAGCTTATTAAAGAGAATTGTCTAAGTTGTACTAAAGTGCATGCTATAATCATGTTAAGGGAGACACGCATACTGAATTGGGGTCCTCCAGTTTCTTCTTAGAGAAGTGGACCCACTACTTAATGAAGCCAATTTGGGTCTCCATTTATAGCAGCAATATTATTGTGCTTTTCAGACTGGTCAAGATGAATTTGATGGAGAGGCAGGTGGGAATCCCAGCAGCTTGGTGATAATTCACACATCATAGCCTTCACAACTAACTAACATCTGCAGGCAAGTGGGCCAAGAAGCTGTCAAAAACAAATACTTCCAATCCAGGATTTTATTATTAAACTTCTCCCAAATCTTCACTAAGGCTGAAAAAGCAGTATTTCAGTGTACTGTTTCAGGAAAGGGGGGGGGGGGGGGGGGGGGGGAGATTAATAAAGATGTTAGGAGGCTGAACTGCTGTGAGATTTGTTTAATTATTCCCCACAGTACTGCCCCAGCAATCTGCTGACATTTAGCCCCGACCTTGCAAATCCTCAGTAAATATTAATATATCAACTCAAACAGGGACCGTTGTTTTATTGGTTCACGGAGCTCAGAGAGATTCGCCACAGCAGTGAAAAATAATGTGCAGAACTGAGGAAGAACGGCTCCTTTGATATCACCTTCTGCTGCACACATGTGCTGGGAGCATCAACAAAATGGAAATTCTGTTACTTTGCCACAGCTGTAGAGTGACACTTCAGATGCCTTTGCTTCCCTTTGTACAGCCTGCTGGAATAATCCCAAAACCACAGTGGCAAGAGATTAGAAAACACACACACGCGCGCGCGCGCGCACATATACACACACACAGAGGAAGAGAGAGAGAGAGAAAGAGAGAGATCACGTTTTATTATCTGACACAGTGAAAATTTTAATAATGGTAAGCTCCCATTTTAAAACCTAATAAGCTTTGCCCAGAACAATGAGCGTGCTAATAAGAGCCAAGGAGAGCTAAGCGCAATCCACTGGAATCTGTTTACTACGGTGACTTTGCTGTTTGCCTCCATGAGCGCCACATAAACTTCTTTTTTCTCCGAACAGTTGCCCGTATTGACTGCTTCCTAATGTATTTTATGTGCCTACCAGTCCTCACAAATCATGACAAAATACCCCCAATTTATTTTCTCCCTTTTATTTGCTTGCGTTAAATGTAAATGTGCATTATTAAAATATCTTCTCATAACTACACTGCCATTACTAATAGGCGAGTGTTTGATGTGGGTCAATACTGCATCCAAAATTCTTGGGTTTAGGGGAAAGGGCTGCTGTGCAACATTTGGCATTCAGATGTATTGAGCTGCAGAGTTAATGCGTGATTAATTTTATTCATAAAAATGTTAATCACTTCATTGTGAGATCTTTTTAACATTCTGTGCACCGAACACCTTTTAACTTCTTTTTCACACAAGCTCACAAATGTATTTAATATTTTCAAACATTCTGTTATTACCAATAACACTGGTAATTAAACATACATTTAAAATGCAATAAAAAGCTGGCAAGTAACGGCACGGCACCGAACACAAATGGAAGCCCGTTGCCCGCTGCCTCTCCCGTGCCCCCTCCCCCTTGGCAGCAACTGACCAGTTTCTTTAACGTGCACTTGTTTGCAGAGTCCCGGAGGCATTTTTTTTCCTCGAGCATGCTTCAACCCTCATCGACACAGCCGAATATCGTGAAAATAATACAGCCCTGTAGCACACTATAGATGGTGCTAAAAATACTTCTCAGGGAGGGGAGGATCACAGCGTTGGGCACATCGCGGCAGGTTGGGGGCTCCGGGGGTTTTGTTTTGGGTTGGGTTGGGATGGGATGGGGGGGGGGTGTTGAGACAAGCACTCGAGCCTCATCCGAGAGTGGTGTCAGGCATTGGTGGGTGTGCCGGCTGCACTCACTGACTTCTTGTTTCCAGCTGGGCAAGGCTATTGTGAGCGTATTCAGCCAATGCACTCATGAAACTGGATAAATGGATTAGTGGATCAGAGACACCATCGGCATCTTCAAAAGGAAAACAGCAGCCTGCAAAAAGACTGACATTTGTGTACTGGGGCAGAGGGTGTGTGAATGCTCTGCCTCCTCCAAAGGGACAAGACAGTGATAAACTTTCCACACTGACCACCTCACTTTGTGCTACAATTGACCAACAAAATAAATGGATTGCTTCATTGTTTTTGAACCGTAGGCAGCACAGGGAAAGCGCTACTTGCACAGCAACAAAGGACAATGTATTGTGTGGGGCCAACAGCTCAAAATAAAACCTTTAATTATCTACGGGTCAGCCATAAATCTGGAATAAAAATAAATGTTACTTTTTAAACTCGCCTTTAATTCTGCACGGAGTTTACACCAGCGCTTTCTATTCTCTCAGGAGAGGCACTACCGGGACTCGGTGTGCGCCCCACGTTTGCATTTCTGCATTAGCTTGACTTCAGAGGAACATGTTGGGAAACAAGTTTGGCTATCAGACGTGAGGGATGTCTGTAATGCTAATTAAAGTAAGTAAGAACAGATAAAAAACATATTTTTTCTACTTTTTTTACAAACACCCATGCATGTATTCTCTTCACACACACAAAAGAGAAGCCAAAACTAGTATCAATAACAGTGACGGGACTCGAGTAAACTAATTCCTCACAGAAGTACATTGTTTCATTTTAAGAGCTCATATTGTCGAAGTCTTAAATTTTGAATACCTATTTCTATGGGGTTTTCAGCCTCCTGGTATTTCCAGCGACTCCTGTCCACATGGCTGGTTTTACAGGCAAGCTATGAACGGCACTGCATGGGAGCACTGCACAATGGGGAACACCAACCTCGCCAGGAGCCGTTTATGTAACTTTTCACTGGAAAACACGCCACGCAGCCCATGTTTACTACATGTTCCAGTGTTTTACTTGATTTGTTAGTCCCAGGTAAGATTTACTGCTGAAACGTAAAACTTGGCGGTTCGAAGCCTGGAATCAGGCCCCACGTCCCTCCTCACCGCAGCCCCCAAGAAGCCGGTGGTGGGCTCAGGCCCTGCCGGCCACCTCTGTGGCCCTTCCCAGGACCGGCGGTCCCACATGGTGCAGCTCCACGTCTGCCTCCCGCTTCCCGCAGGCCGTCGGGGACCTTCCCCGGGCAGTTCAGGCCACGGCCGCCTGAGCCATGGCGGGTAGCTGGGTTTCGGGGCCTGCGGGTGGCACATGCGGGCCTGGGGCTCCCCTCCATCCGCCAGCAGGCCTGCGGGGAGGCGGGTAGTGCCAAACGCGGGACGTAGGCGCAGGGAGGTCGCCGAGGTGGCAGGGGGGCCTCAGCCCCAAACTGAGCCCGGGGCAGGGGGAAGGAGGACGCGTGCCATGGCCCACGTTTGAGGCTCCCTTTCGCCGAGCACTTATTACTCATCGGCCCTTCCCCTGCGCTGCTTGTGTGCCGACAGCCTGCCCAGCGTGCCTCCGCCAGCCCCAGCCATTCTTTACACCTCGCCTTTTAAGGACATTTGGGAATTAAAAAAATAAAAATAAAACAACAGCATCAGAACTGGCCAGGCGATGGAGACTCCCTGTAACACCTTCCCTCCCCAGCTGCAGCGCAGGCACCGGCCTCCGCCGAGACGCCCGGGCCTGCCGGCAGGCTGGGCCCCGTAGGCCGGACAGGGCACACCCCGGGTCAGCCTGAGCCCCTTCCCCGCCCCGGGCTGCCCACCCACACGGCGGGCACCGGGCAGCCCACCTGTCCCCTGGCCGAGGGGGACGGGGAGGGTGAGGCAGCGCCCCGGCAGCCCCTTCCCCAGGGCGGGGGCCGGCGGGGAGACGGCGTGGGGCGGCGGTGGGCGCGGGCGGGTGGCCGGGGGCTGGCCGGGGCAGGGGAGCCGCGGCTGCGGGAGCCCCGCCGGGCAGAACTAATGCCGGACCCGCATTGTCCCCCATCAGCCGCCGGGTTATTTCAATACGAGCCTGTTTAACACGGGCCGGTGGCCGGCAGCGGCGAAGACCCATCTCTCCTGCCGGCCCCCGCCTCCCCGCCCCCGCCGCTCTGCGCTCTTTGTAATAGTCTCGTCTACAAGGACGATTGAAACTTTATAGTGCATGATTCATAGAGCGGGGCTGCGCTCGGAGCCGCGGTGCATATTACATTAATCAGTGTCAGGTCACTAAAACAGAGATATGAATATGAATTCTCCATATTGCAGGGGAGATAAATGTGCTTGTGAATAATTGATCGGCACCCACGAAAAAAAGAACAAAAAAAAAAAAAAAAAAAGGGCGGGGGGGGGGGTAGGAAACATAGTCACACAATGAAAGTTACCGGGAGAAGACCTAACGAGCCCCGCGATGAGGGCCGGTGCGGGGCTCACGGCGGGACCCGGCGGCTGCGGGCAGCCCGGCCCCGCAGCGCGCCCCCGCCACGGCTCCAGCCGGTCGCTGCCAGCAGCGGCTGCAGGGCTGCGGGGCTGTTCAAGTTTAGCAGCGAGCGCGTCGAAAACTCAACCAAAGCAACAAAAAGGGATGACAGGAGCCGGGAACGACAGCGATCATAGGAACGAGCCAGTTTAAGCACAGGCACCCTACTAATTTTCTCGTTCCCTTTCTCCGGGTTCCCTCCCCCCCCTCCCCCCCAGTTAAAAATAGACTACTTTTTCAGAATAAAACAGAAAAAGAATAAAAAATGAGGCATGCATACCAATGAGCACGTTTCATAACTACGTCTCTGTGACAAAGCCAAACCCCCGTAAAGCTGCCGTTTGCTTTTAGTGTGTTCTGGCAACTGCTAATTTCGGAGTTTGCTGAACTCGAGATTATATCAACTTTCCAGTGTTCTTTCTTCACAGATTTCTGCCATTCTTCTGCTAATGCTAAGTAAATAATAACAGAAAGAGGACAGGGAGCCAGTTTTTACTGGGGGAGGACGGAGGATTATGCAAACGTATGAAAAATGTTTTCTGCCACCCTTTTAAATAGCACGAAAATGTATCTTGGCGCTCGGTTGTTGTTCTAGAAGAAGTATTACTCGATGTAGCTCCTATCCGATTCAACGCAAATTTTCCCGTTGACTTTATTTAATCAGGTTCGGGAACCGTCATCGCTTAAAAAAAAAAAAAAGGAAAAAGAGGTGGGAAACTAGGACTTTCCAATTTACTCTTATCAGCTCGAAGCATTCCCAATTAAGGCAAATCGTTTAGCTTAAGCTTCTCCTTTATTATTCTCCCTACACTCCGGTATTTGCTGGTATACATCTGCCAGGTGGATCTCAATGAAAATGGAAAATACGACAGAAAAAAACTACAAATTATTTTCCTGCCAGGGTGACGTAAACGGTCGTTCCTAGCACGGCTCACGTGACAAGCGAAACCTAGGAAATATGGAGCCCCGCTCCTTCCCCAAACTGGCGCGGCGCGCCCTCGGCGGGGCTCCCCGCGGCGGGGAGCGGGCGGGGGCGGTGTGTGCGCATCCCGCCCGGCCCCGGCCCCGCACCGCGCACCGCGGCGCACCGGCAGCCTCCGAGGGCTCCGTGCGACAATGCAATGACCGCTCGCCCGCGCCCGCTCTCGCTGAAACTTCCTCCGGGAGACATGGCCACCTCGGTGTGGCTAGCGGGGGAAACAAGCGGAATCGCCTCTCGCCTTCAGGTGACAGCTAGGCTAAGGCAGCAGCCCTCGGGGACTGCTGGGCGCTTAGGCGCGCACCCACGCGAGAGATTTTCTCGCTTGAACAACACGACGTTTCTCAGCTCGGCGCTGCGGCTGGCCTTACTACTTTTGGGCTTTCCCTTTTCTAAGGGAAGCCACTTGCGCTCTTGTCCAGAAACTTTGGAAGCGGCTCAAGCGCCCTCCGTCCGAGCACGCAGCCCGCGGCGCCGGGCGCGCTCCTCCCGCCGGCGGCAGGCAGCCTCCCGGGCCGCCCCCGCCTTCGCCAGCCGAGGGGGGAGGCGGGAGCCGGGTGCTTCGTCCCATCCCCGGCAAACGCTCCGGGCGCGGTGGGGAGAGGCGGTGGACGGTTCTGGCTCCGCGCTGACCCCCGCGGGGCTTCGTTCACCCCCGCCGTAACCCCCTCAGCTGGTTGGGGAGGGAAGCGGTCACAACCTTGGCGTTGCTGGGGGAAAGGGGGGGGGGGGTGGGAAATTCAAACGTGCAGATGAAAATAGAAATCGAGTTCTGCAGCAGAGTCTGCTCTAGAGGTGCTGAGGCTTCCGCAGGCGGAAAACTGCCAGCCGAGATAACTAGTGGGAATTACCACTCTCCGGAGGATAATCAAAACTGGAAGCACGCTCCGGAGGACGTTGCTGGCTTTTTGGCTGAACTAAAGGCGGTCGGCCTGGCCCCCACCCCCCACCCCCCACCCCCCCCTTCCCCACCCCCGGCTGAGCGGAGCTGCGGGCCGGCACCTCGGGCTGCCGCCGCGCCGGGCGAGGGGACGGCGCCGCGGCAGCCCACAGAGGGCGCTGCGAGCCTGCCCAAAGCCCGGCCCGCGCCCCGCCGCTCGGAACCGCTCGGCTCCGCTCGGAACCGCTCGGCGCTGCCCGCCGCGGCGGTCAGGGAGCGGGAGGGCGCGCGTGCTGCCGCTGCGCGCGTCTACGCGCGCAGCGGCAGCACGCGCGCCCTCCCGCTCCCTTGCTCTCCACAGTTCAAGCCCCTTCTGACGTTAATATGCCGCAAAGCGACACCCCCCCCCCCCCCGCTCCCCTCTCCCCTCCTCCCGAGCCCGCCTGGCACCGCCGCCTTCGGCTCCGCCTCGCAGGGCATCGCCGCCCGCTTTCCACATGCCATCTCCCCTTTTGGAGGAGCGGTGCCCGCCTATGACAGGCGGGCGGGCGGCGGAGAGGGGCCGGGGCCGGGACCGGGACCGGGACCGGCCGGCGGCGGCGGCGCCCCGGACCGCCGGGTTGCTCGGGGCCGGCTGCGCCGCCCGCGAGGAATTTGGGAGCCGGGCCGAAGGGGGGCGAGGGGCGGCCGGTGCGGGGGCTTGCAGCTATTCCTTTTGAATTGATAGGGAAGGGAAGGCAATTCCGTCAGGTTTACACCAGCGCTGGTCTGACGCGCCGTGTGGTTTTACAGGCGTGAAGTCTTTTTTCTTCCCCCCCCTCCCCCTTTTTTTTTTTTTTTCTTTTTTAAAGACGTCTTCCCTCTCCCTTTTCCTGACTGAAAGCTAAGTTATTACGGTTTGGTTAAAACCGTAATATACTCTTTTGTTGGAACCGTTACCAACGCGGGACTGCCTGCGATTTAGGAAAAACAAAACAGCTAAAAGCCAGAAAGCAAACTAACTGATGCTGTGCCGGGAACCGCAGACGTCAAAATGCGTCTCCCTTCAGAGACAGCCCTTCAGGTATCCCGCACAAAATCTATTTCGCCTGACCTGTTTCTCCGAACCACCTGAAAAACGCAAAAAGCAGAAGCCTACCGCCTCCGCTGCTTTGTCAGCAGATCCCCAAGCGATAGCTCACCGAGACCCCTCTGTGCCTGCGATGATTTTGCAGCTAAATCAAGATCAATATTCTGATCTCTGACAAGAATTTTATTAATATTTTATCTGAAAATCTCGTCTCGTTTCCGACGAGTCCTGGTTTGGGGTTGGTTCAGTTTGGATAGGGCGTCACCACATTATTTCTTAATGACTTTCCCAGCTGCTTCTTTCCATTTTCCACCATCAACAACCATCTGGTATCTTATTAGCACCTCAATGCTCATTTAGTGTTCTCATTTAGGAGAAAAAAAGAAGTAAACACTCAAAATATTACACCTTTTAACGGACGTCTTTGGAAGATTAATGCCTTTATAAACCGATAGATTGTCTCTCTCAGTCCCTTTTTAACCAATAGATCGGAATCGCAGAACTTTCTTCTGGGAAGTGCAAGGGCTGCCATTTTTTTTTTTTTTTCCCTGCTAAAATTGTGCTTAATCTCACAGGGAAAATCTTTCGCA
Organism: Aptenodytes patagonicus; assembly: GCF_965638725.1. Classification (NCBI taxonomy): domain Eukaryota; kingdom Metazoa; phylum Chordata; class Aves; order Sphenisciformes; family Spheniscidae; genus Aptenodytes; species Aptenodytes patagonicus. The sequence continues at coordinate 70,896,517 of NC_134950.1, forward strand.
GCCTTATTTCCTCTGTGTTTATTTAAAGCGTAAATCGTTACAAATAATTCTATTTTCTAATCTATTATTTTTTTCGGCCTTCGGTCGGAATGTACACCAAAGCACTAAAGCTCTTGATCCCACGGGTTTGGACAGCAAAGTTATACACTAGGGAACTGTGAGAAAACTTGTCCCTTTCATTTCAAAGAATGTATTTTATCAGGTAAGTGGAAGTCAGATCCGTTTCTGTTCGGAAAATGGATACTACAGGACACGTCTGATTCATCACAATTGAAAAAATAACTTTAATTTTACTAATCAAGAACCAGCTTCACTCAGCTTCCTGAATTTAGGTGTATGGAAAGGGAAGCTCGCAGCTTGTTTTCGACAAAATAGCTACAAGAGTCATTAAAAGCTTGGGTTTGGTATTTTAAGTTTCGGTTACCCAAAGGCAAAAAGACTTGACTTTTTAGAAAACAAATTATAAATGTTTGAATAGATTTGTAATATATGTATAAGATCTGCAGCAACAGAATACATACCTGAAGAGAGCTCATAATTTCATTTAGTTTATTAGACAAAAATATATGATTTAGACAAGTTTTGCTGACGCGCTATTTACAATCTGAAATCACTCTATATACAGAAAAAACACAAACACATGGGAAACATTTACCAAACAAATAATCAAGAATGGTTAGAATAACACGATCTGAAATGGTACAATGAAGAAGGGGATCCATCTACAGATTTGTGTAATCGCTTTTATGGATTTGCACCACCTTATTGCAAAAAGAGATTGATGGGAGTCGTTTATATCGTTTCCTTTTTTTTTTTTTTTCTTTCTGTCCTTAATACCAGTCTCTGTAATATTTTTTCACCAAACCATTTAATCAAGCGGAAGGGAGAGCTGTTAAAATTCTCGGTGCTCCCTCTTGCTGAGCCAAAGAGCTGCAGGGGGGAAGGGAGGAAGGAAAAAAAAAAAAAAAGACGTAACATCTTTCAGGAAAAAAAAAAAGAGAATCCTTTCCTATAATTGTCTGTCTATTGCTATAGCATCCTAGTATTAGTTAATTGCACAGAAATCATTGTCACTGGTGTAATTAACACAAGATCTTTTGAGGTCTGTTAAGTTTCAGAAAAGTTACAGGCTGACTATGTACAATTGCAATTTAGCCTAACTTTGAAAAGATTACAGCAACTTCTGTGTTGTTTCTTGTTGTCTGTATGTATTATTATGGTGATGATTAGGTGTTATAATTAGTCTTTATTATTCAATACGCTCTGTTTCACATAAGTAACATTCCTGCAGTGAAAACAAACAAACAAACTCACTTGTCACGGACAGGCTGGAAGGGCGATTTTTAGCGGCTGAGGTGGGGATTCAGTTCTTGGTACATTTTCTCTTTCTAGAAGGAGACAGAAGAAAAAAAAAAAAACAACAAAATAAAAAAAAAAACAAAACAGGAGAACCATTTTAGAATAACAACAAAAAAAATCTGGACAGTGTGCAGAGAACACACCTCCCTCTCACCCTCTTGTTCAGACGTGTGTAGGTATCTGTGTGTGTGTGTGTGTGTGTACTGCACCATTCCCTACTTTCAATATTTAAGGAGTATGCAAGCTTTTCTTGCCACATTTTTGACTGTCATTGAAATTAGTGGGAGATGAGGGTCAGGAAGGAGGGAAGGAAAGCAAAAACTCAAAGAATATGTTTTCACAGCGCTATTCCTGCCTTCTCATCTTATTTGATGGGCGTGTAGGGTGAGAATGTAATAGCCCACATGAAATGGGCTTATTGTATGCAATCAACATGCTCCAGGAAAAAAAAAAAAAAAAAGTCAACGCTAGGGTAAACTGTCTGTAACTCCGTTAAAAGCAATCAGTTACACCAGGGCTGAACCTGACACCGTTCCTCAAGGAGAAGTTCATGTGCGTGTGCTGGGGGTGGAGGGAGAGGTGGATGCCTGACGCATTCATTACCTATGTGTTTGGGGACTGGTCCTCTCTGAAGGTTTTTCACTGCTTAGGGCTCCCAGGGTTGCTGTTAAAACAGAAGGTTGTTGCTGGGCCTGGAGGTGGTGATTGTGATGAGCAGCGTGGTGGTGATTTACTCCCAAAAGGACCTCACATTTAGCAGGGAACTCTGAGTGAGGAAAGCCCCATTTGTCCAGTTGTGAAATTTGCCGATCTGGCATGTGTAGAGTCCATGGCTAGGGAGAAAAGCGGGGTGCTGGATCTGTGGAGAAGTGTGGTTAACCTGGGGAGGAGGGGGCGGAGGGGGAGAAGATTTCAGGGCACCATCGGGACTGGTTGCCGTCTCTGCCAAAGACCAAATCTTGGGTTTGCTGTGAGATGGCATCTGTAAATTGTTCTGTCCCCCGGGACTGATGATTCGCGTGCTGTTGTCAGAGGCCTCCTTCACCATGGCCAGCGCGTCTTTGGGTTTCAACCCTTCAGACCCTGACAGCGCCAAATCCTTCTCCTTTTCCAAGTGCTCCTCTTCACTGCTTTGTCGCAGGAGCTCGGGCTTCTCCTCCTCTTCCTCGTTGCTCTGCTCCCCATCGTTCTCGTCGATTTTATCTATGTCTATGCTCTCCAGGTCGATTTCCTCGTCGTCTTCGTTCTTCTCGGGGTCCCCCTCATTGTCACTCCCGAAGAGTTTGCATCTTCTTGGTCCTTACTCCTGGAGCCCCAGGTCACCTTGTTCTCCTTCTTGAGCCGCCGGCGGGCGTTGGCGAACCAGGTGGAGACCTGAGTGAGGGTCATCTTGGTGATGATGGCCAGCATGATCTTCTCGCCCTTGGTCGGGTAGGGGTTCTTGCGGTGCTCGTTGAGCCAGGCCTTGAGGGTGCTGGTGCTCTCCCGGGTGGCGTTTTTGGGCCGCCCCGGGTCCCCGTACTGGAACTGTCCGTAGGGATAATAGCCGGGGGCAGTGTGGGCAGCAAAGGTAGCAGGGTGGACACCCGGATTATCTTTCAGCTCGTACTGGGAGCCCTGCAACACATTCAGACAAGCGGAGAGGAAAAAGCACATCAATTATCTCGTTAGCGTCTCTAACAGACCTGAATAGGCTACTCCGGGAGCCGGAATACGCCTTTGAGCGGTGCAAAGGGTCTTCACAGGCAAATTCGGCCCTCCCCGCTCCAGGCTCTTCACGTTTAGATCAGACAGAGGTATTCCCAAATGATCCCCCCTCTTGCTGGGAAAGGAAAAGAGAGGGGCTAAGCTGGGCTCTGCCAGACACTGTGCGTATTTTCTCCGCCAACCAAATCAAATCAACGATGGAAACGCGGCAACTTCGCGTTCTCCTCGGCGAGACAATTTATTGTGCCCTCGAAATTACCAGGCAGAGAGAGCAGGTACCACGCCACGGTTACAAACTACTGCCTGCGCACAACGCCGCATTTATCTACAAAATATCCAGGAGGATATTACAAATGCACGCAGAGCATTCTTCTTTGGCCCCAGATCTGCCTTTAAAAAGGAGTTGGCGTGAGACGAGACTGGGGAGATGAATGCACAACTTCAGTACGAAGACACTTATAATGTAAGAGATTTTCCACACACAAGCCACCACCACCACCACCACCCCCGCCCCCCAAATCATACACTAACATTCTGGCGTAAAACATTAACTTCTAACTGTTAGAAGAGCCTTTAAACTCTGGAATGAAAACTGATCCACGCATTGTAGAATATGGATATGGCAGACACTTTATCTCGTAAGTTTTACTTTGATCTGGGCAGAGCCAAACACAAATTGTTTACAAGCGTTTAGAGACGGTGATTTATTTGCAATCAATATTCTTTTTATCATCAGTAGTAAAACACAGCAAGTCAAATTATCCCATCAGGTGTTTTGGTAAATAACATTTTATCTTGCTAGCAACCTCATTAGGCCTCATTATTACCGCAAGTTGTCCAGATATTAACTTAATATTTTAGCTCTTGATTTACAAATGCTCAGACATTTTGGAATTTATTGCAAAATATCACCGTCATGGTAAATCACTGTAGTAAAAATACCAGGATACTTTGCGAGTAGGGAAGGGAACTGTTCCTAAATAGCTAACATTTAAAGCCGTTTTCTTTTTTTCTTGCTTCTACCACAATCTCGCTTTTTTTTTCTAGTCCAGGAATATATTCTTAGCGTTACTCTTGCGAAATTTGTGTCAGCCTTAAAAACGAACCTCTTCAAAAATGTCCGCGAAGAAACTAATCTAACTTTGTCAACAGTTAAAGAGGAACATGTATTTTAATTTCAGAGACAAAGCTTGTACACAAAGAGAAGCCCGATGTAATTTTTGTAATGTGTAACGGAGTAGGCTTTCTGCACTCCCTTTATTCCGCTGTCTTTTGTTATTGTTGCTGAACTGATATTTTTTGTGTAATCTCTGCTGGGAATTCCTTTGAAGAAGCACTTGTAAATCACTCATTGCTCCTGTCTCAACTTTTACTGCATTTCCAAAATCAAGGTTAAAAAAAAGTAGGAAATGCATGCTGTTAAAAGTGCCTTCGCAGGAAATGTTCGCAGCACAAAATGATCTGTTTTCAGATGCTGACCCTTGTTCAACAGCGTATCTACCTACTTGCCTACATATATGTATTAAAAACCCCTCACAAGTTACGCCTTGCATGCACCAGTTATAAATATTCGCACTTTTATGTTTCGGGGGAGAGAAAAGAGGGGCATTTAGAAATTAAGTGGAACCTATGCGTACCGCCGCCGCGAAATTTGGAGATACTAGCGGCGAAAACGTTTCGACGACACCAGAGATAAAAACAGTTAGTTAAAAAAAAGATGTTTCGCTTTTTTACTATTACGTTCTGAAGAAAAGGAAGGAAGAATCCGAGGACAATCTGGGTGACGGCAGTTTGT